>NC_073304.1:110583897-110664889 GCF_027595985.1 Sorex araneus
TGTGTGTCTTAAAGTTCCACATATGAGAAAGATAATTCTGTATCTATCAATTTTTTCTGACTGACTTCACTCAGCATGGTATCCTCAATTTCCATTTATTTTGAGGTGAACTGCAAATTTTGTTCTTTCTTCTCAACCATTTATCAAAAGTTGGGCATTTGGGTTGCTTCCATATCTTGGTGATTATACTAAGTATTGCAATAGACATAGGTGTGCATATATTATTTTGAGGTAATGTTCTTGTGGTTTGGGATAGATACCAAGAAGTGGTATTGTGGGTCATATAGCAGTTATATTCCTATTCTTTGGAGGGAATCTATATTCCACAAATGAGTGCAGTCATTCTATGTCTGTCCCTCTCTCTCTGACTCATTTCATTTAGCATGATACTCTCTATGTCAATCCACTTATATGTAAATTTCATGATTTCATCTTTTCTAACAGCTGCATAGTATCCCATTGTGTAGAAGTGCCAGAGTTTCTTTAACCAATCATCTGTTCTTAGGCACTTGGGTTTTTTCCTGATTCTGGCTATTGTGAATAGTGCTGCAATAAATGTAGAAGTGCAAATATTATTTCTACTGTACATTTTTGTATATCCGGAATATATTCCCAGAAGTGGCATTGCTGGGTCAATGGGAGCTCAATTTCTAATTTTTTGAGAAACGTCCGTATTTAAACTGAGAATCTTAATTCTTCCATTCATCTACAAGTCTAGCTTTAGGGCAGTACCCTGCAGTTTTTATTATTATAGCTTTGTAGTGTAGTTCAAAGTTGGATAATGAAGAGCCTCCCATCTTTGTTTTCTTTAGGTAGGATTGATTTGGCTGTTCAGGGAGTTTTATGGTCCATGAAAATTTTAGTAGAGTTTATTCAAGTCTTTGGGAAATGTCATTAAAATTTTTAATAGGTATTACTTTGAATTTCTTTAACACTTTGTGTAGGATGGTCATTTTTGACAATGTGATTCTTCCTGTCCATGAGCAGGGAATTCTCTTCCATTTCCTGGTGTCTTTTATTTCTCTTACCAGTGATTTATGGTTTTTACTGTACACTTCCATTGTTAAGTTTATTCCTAGGTATATGATGTTTTGGGACACTATTTTGAATGGGGTAGTCTTTAAATTTATTTTTCTTCTAGTAATTTATTTACTTGTGTACAAGAATGCTGCTGGGTTTTGTGCATTAATTCTGTAACCTAATACATTACTGTATTGATTTATTATTTGAGTTTTATGGAGTATTTAGGGTTTTCAATGTGTAATATGTCATTTACATTATTATTAACCATATTGTAAATCCTTATGGTTAAATTTAAAACAGTTTTTTAAAAGATAACAATGTGACTTCTGAAACGCTCACTCAGTAGGTTCACTTCCCAGGGCAGTCACTGTGGGATGGTTTCCCTACTGGCTAGTACAGACTCAAGGTCAGAGTCCGGTTTCATAAGATCTGGCAATTGTGAATATACTCAATCTCTTACCACGAGGAGCTAGTTAGGGAATTGAAGAGATAGTGCAGGGTCAAGGTAGTTCTTTTTCATGGTACTGACCCAGTTCAATCCCGTGTGCCACAGAAATGACCCTTGAGGCCTCTGGGCACAGTTCCAGGAATATAAACTCCTGAGGCCACTGAGTACAACCTAACCTTACCAAGAAAAGAGCCAGCTAAGCACTGCTGATCAGAACCTCTGCATTTGATCATGACATCATCAAAGATCCATTTGGAAACATCCAGATAAGTCACTCCAAAATTTCTAATCCAAGGAAATTTTGTATTTGGAGGAAATTTGTTTGAGTAGCACTATATATTTGGAAACTATGCCAAAGAACTTTAAAGACATAAATAACTATCAGATTTGGTTTTTAAAAAAATTTATTCATATCTGTTTAAAACAAAATGACTAAAAATATGATTAAAAAAGAAATAACAAGTTATTATTCACACAAAATGGATGAGGAGGGGAAACCCATTTGTGAAAATATAAAATATTTTTCCTTATTGAATACAAGGCAATATATTAGAGGGCAAAAATTTTTTATCATATCATGAATGGATTTTAACTTGATTTTTATAATTTTTTGATAATATTTTCTGCACTAAACAAAACATTTCTTATCCAAAATATAAAGAAAAAAATGTTAGGAAAGCATATCTTATTGTATACATTATTTTCTCATTTAAAACTTGTTACTTTCTGTGTTATGAAAATATATACCTATATAAGGAATAAAAATTCAAATTACTGGGCACATAATATTGAAAGCAGCAGAAATTTTAAAACATTAAAGATACCATACAAACATATTTAAATGGTAATAGACATATTTACACAAAGAGTAAAATTGGAAAAGAGGTTATACCTGTGATTTGGGTACATAAGGCTTGTTCTGTGGACCAACAAAACTACTTTTAAAATGTCAGTTTTTTCTATATGAAAGCACAAAAATTTGGACAGGTACAGTCGTGGCGGGGGTGTGGCCTCCAGGCACCCTGCTGGGCAAGCCACCACATAAACTGGAAGACTCCTTCTTGGCTAAGGTGCCCACATGAGCATCTAGGCCAGAGGGGACTCCTGCAGTTTTAGAAATGCGCCGGAATTAGAACTCTTACCCAAGACTGCACCAACATGGGCCCCTCTCCCACAGATACAGGGGGTTTGACCTCCAGGTCAGCAGCCACTCACGTGGCCATAGTTATTTTCCCCTTTCATAGTGCTTTGTACTCATATCTCAACCTCCATTACCTAATTCTTACAAGGACAACCTGGTTATCCCAAACACATTAGGTCAATAGACCATCAGCCTGCTCCAATCAATATTCCCAAAACTCACCAAAATAACGGTGTAAACAAGAATCTTAACAAGCCTATGTTAAAAAAAAAACCTACATATTCCCTGAAGCTGCACTAGAGGCCCTACATAAGTCACATGGGAGCACCAAAGAGGAAGTTTGTATTCTTGAAGGGAAAAAGGGACACCACCATCTACCAAGCCCATCCAGCAAGAGGGGGACACTCATAGTGAGTTGGAAGGATCCACTTCCATAGTACTACAGCAACATTAAGAAACAGGGCAACTCCCCATCATGAGGAATAAATGAAGAGCCCTGAACCCTCAACAGGGATACACAATCGCTCTGATAAAAAATTCAGAGGTTGTTCAATGAGCTCAAAGAATGGTGGAATGGACATCCAGTTAAAATTAAAGGAGGATATGAAATAAACAGTGGAATGGATACTCAATAAAATACGGGATAAAGTGAGAGCAGAAATTTTTCAAAAATCTACAAATAAAAGTGTCACTAATAAAGAATTCAGTAGATGAAATAAAAAGCTCAGTGGGTGCCCTCAACAGTAGAATGATAACAGCCAAAGACAGAATCAGTAAGCTTGAAGATGAGCTTCAGAAATCACACAGCCTACAACAGAAGATGAAAGAAGACCTCAAAATAGCTCAAGGGGGAGTATGAGACATATAGGATGAATTCAAGAGGAACAACATTAAGAATAACCGGACTATCAGGATGACAAGGAGGCAACCCCAATGAGGTAGTAACAGTTAAAGATATCATTGCTGAGAAGTTTCCAGAGCTGAAGAATGCAGGCATACAGACCTAAGGAGCCCGAACGGTACCAGAAATAGAGACCCTAATAAAAAGACTCCCAGATATATCATAGTCAGAATGACAAATACCACAGATGGAGACACAGTACTGCAAGCCACAAGGTCAAAGAAGGAAATCACATACAAAGGAGCACCCCTTAGATTTACAGCAGACCTATCAGAGGCAACTATCCCAGCAGAAGACTGGTGGGATATAGTGAAAAAACTCAATGAGATGAACGCCTCACCAAGAACACTGTACCCAGCTGGACACTCACTGAAACTTGAAAGGAATGATACACTATTTTATGGGTAAACAAGAGTTCAAGAACTTCATAGACTCAAACCAACCTTTAAAAAATGACTAAAGGGGCTATGGTAAGACAAGACAAACCCCACAAGTGCAACAATCTTCAACAGAAAGATGACACAAAACCCTATGACAGTAATCTCTCTCAAAGTCAATGGTCTAAATGCACCAAATAAGCAAAACAGAGTGGCTAAATGGGTTAAAAAAAAAACTGAACCCAACATTCTGCTTCCTACAAGAAACACATCTGAACAGTGAAAGCAAACACAGACTCAAAGTTAAAGGATGGAAGACAATCCTTCAAGCAAACAACTCCCTCAAAAGCCTGGGTGGCCATACTAGTATCTGACAACATGGATTTCAGGCTGAAAATGATTAAAAGGGGCAGGCAAAGGCCATTTTTTAATAATCAAGAGATATGTACATCAGGAAGAAACCACACTCCTAAACAAACACGCACCCAAAGAGGGGTCAGTAAAATACTTAAAACGACTGCTAATAGACTTCAAGAAGTACATTGGTAGCAACACAATAGTAGTCGGAGACTTCAACACCACTTTATCACCTGTTGGTAGAACAACAAAACTAAAACACAGGAAGTAAGTACTGTCTCTGAAGGAAGAAATTGAAGACAGAGTCTAATAGATGTATACAGAGCTTTTGATCCCCAAAACACCAAATACAGATGCTTTTCCAGTGCACATAGAACATTTTCAAGATATACCATATCCTGGGCCACAAAATATATCTCAATATAATCAGGAAGATAAAAATTGTATCAACTATCTTTTCAGACCATGATGCACTGAAGACAGAAGTTAACCACACACAGAAACGGAGAATCAAATCAAACACCTGAAAATTAAACAGCTCAATGTTGAACAACTAATAGGTTAGAGAGAAATCGAGAAAGAAATCAAAAGATTCCTGGAAACAAATGAGAATGAAGACACGAGCTACCAGACCTTGTGGGACACAGCTAAAGCAATGTTAAGGGGAAAATTTATAGCTCTACAAGTGTTTATCAAGAAGGAAGAAAGGGCCCACATAAATAACTTGACTTCACAGTTGGTCTTAGAAATCGACCAACACAAGGGACCCAAACCAGACAGGAGGAAAGAAATAGTAAAACTTGGAGCAGAAATCAATGAGCTGGAACCAACTACAACATGGACTGCTCCTAGCAGATTGTTTCCTGCCAGAGAACTAAGCTGCGACCCCATGCCTGCCCGGGAGGGGAAAGGTATTTCTCTCTCTCGCCTGTCCCTTCCCGGGGATGAAGGGCGTGGGGACCGCCATATTATGACGACCACAGATGGGGTTTACAAGCTTGCAATGATCGAATATCCGGAAGAAATCTCCCTGGACTTATTTGTAAAAGTACAGAAATACAAAACCGCGCGGCCGCAGTATCAGCCTTGCGACCTCATTTCTCTTCACAACAGGTCTGACTCTAGTGGGGTGCTCCTAATAAAAATGGTGAGGTTTGTGTTGAAATATTGAATGTAACCAAAGTAAATAGAAAGCAAAGTGAAATTTATCAGTTACAAGGCGGGGGGGGTGCAGGGGGGGCGGGATGGGAGGTGTACTGTGGTTGTTTTTTTTATTTTTTTGTCTTCGGTGGTGGGATATGGGCACTGGTGAAGGGATGGTTTTTTCAGTATTGTATGACTAAGACTTAAGCCTGAAAGCATTGTAATTTTCCACATGGTGATTCAATAAAATAAAATTTAAAAAAAAAAGAAATCAATGAGCTGGATTCCAAAAAAAACAATTCAAAAGATCAATGAAGCCAGGAGCTGGTTCTCTGAAATAATAAACAAGATTGATAAACCACTAGCAAGACTCACAAAAAAATAAATGATAAGGGGGACATCACAACAGAAACCAAAGATCCAAAAAATTACTTTGAAAATCTGTATGCCACCAAACAAAAGAACCTAGAAAAAATGAACAAATTCCTGGATTCCGATAACCTCCCAAGGCTGAACCAAGAATATTTGGAATACCTGGACAAACCTATCACTATCAAGGAAATTAAAACAGTAATCAAAAGTCTTCCCAAAAACAAAAGCCCAGGTCCAAAACAGATTCACTAGTGAACTCTTCCAAAGATTTTAAAATGACCCATTGTTAGTCCTTTTCAAGTTTTTCCAGGAAATTTAAGAAACAGAAACACTCCCAAACAGTTTCTATGAGACACATATCACCCTCACACCAAAAGCAGACAGATGGTAATACTCCCCCAAAGCATTGTACAGATTCAATGCAGTCACCGTAAGGATACCTATGAAATTTTTCAAAGAAATAGACAAAACACTCCTGAAATTCATATGGAGTAATAAACCCCCACGAAGAGCCAAAACAATCCTTGGGAAAAAGAAAATGGGTGACATCACCTTCCCCAATCTCAAACTGTACTGCAAAGTGGTATTGGAACAGAGACAGACCTACAGACCAATGGAGCAGAGTCGAATACTCTGACACAGTATACGATCACTTAATCTTTGATAAAGGAGCAAGAAATGTGAAGTGGAGCAAGGAAAACTTCAACAAGTGGTACTGGAAAAACTGGACAGCTACCTGCAAAAGAAAGAACTCAGACCTCTGTCTAATGCCAAGCACAAAATCAGATCAAAATAGGTTAAAGACCTCAATATCAGACCTGAATCTATATGTCCATAGAGGAAAGTATAGGTAGAATCCTCCATGACACTGAAGCTAAAGACATTTTTAAGGATGAAACACCACTGACCAAGCAAGTGGAAACAAATATAAAAAAATGGGACTACATTAAACTAAGAAGCTTCTGCACCTCAAAAGAAATAGTGACCAAAAATACAGAAAGAGCCCACAGAATGGGAAAAAATATTTACCCAGTACCCATTAGCGAGCAGGAGGGATAGAGCAGCAGGTAGGGCATTTGCCTTGCACGCGGCCAAGCCAGGTTCAATTCCTCCATCCCTCTCGGAGAGCCCGGCAAGCTACCAAGAGTATCTCACCCTCACGGCAGAGCCTGACAAGCTACCCGTGGCATATTTGATATGCCAAAAACAGTAACAAGTCTCACCATGGAGACGTTACTGGTGCCTGCTCAAGCAAATCAATAAGCACCAGGATGACAGTGACAGTGACCCATCAGATAGGGGCTTAATATCTAGGACATACAAAACACTGGTAGAATTTTACAAGAAAAAACTCTAACCCCATCAAAAAATGGGGAGAAGAAATGAACAGAAACTTCCACAAAAAAGAAATTCAAATGGCCCAAGGCACATGAAAAAATGCTCTACATCACTAATCATCAGGGAGATGAAAATCAAAATAACAATGAGATATCATCTTACACTACAGAAACTGGCACACATTAATAAGAACAAGAACAACCAGTGCTGGCACAGATGTGGAGAGAAAGAGTTACTCATTCATTGCTGGTGGGAGTGCCGATTGGTTCAGCCTTTTTGGAGAACAATATGGAAATTACTCCAAAAATTAGAAATTGAGCTTCCATATGACCCAGCAATACCACTTCTGGGAATATATCCCAGAGATGCAAAAAATACAGTAGAAATGACATCTGCATTTGTATGTTTGTTGTAACACAGTTTACAATAGCCAGAATCTGGAAAATAAACGAATGCCCAAGAACAGATGACTGGTTGAAGAAACTCTGGCACATCTACACAATGGAATACTATGCAGCTGTTAGAAAAGATGAAATCATGAAATTCACATATAAGTGGATGGACGGACATGGATCATGCTATGTGAAATTAGTCAGAGAGAGAAGGACAGACATAAATTTACTGCACCTATTTGTGGAATATAAAGTAGCATAATATGAAACTAACACCTAAGAACAGTAGAGATAAGGGCCAGGA
Source organism: Sorex araneus (assembly GCF_027595985.1). Taxonomy (NCBI): domain Eukaryota; kingdom Metazoa; phylum Chordata; class Mammalia; order Eulipotyphla; family Soricidae; genus Sorex; species Sorex araneus. The sequence goes on from NC_073304.1 coordinate 110,591,694, forward strand.
GGATCACACCATGGTTTGGAAGCCATCCCAGGTGCTGGGGGGAAAGGCAGTTGGGACGAAGAAGGAATCACTAAGAAAATGATGATTGGAGGAATCGCCCAAGGTGGGAGATATGTGCTGAAAGGACCAAACAGGATGACCTCTTAGTATCTGTATTGCAAATCATAATGCCTAAAATTAGAGAGAGTAAGAAGGATTGTATCTGCCACAAAGGCAGGGAGTGGAGTGGGGTGGGAGTTATGGGTGGGACACTGGGAACAATGGTGGTGAAAAATGTACACTGGCAGAGGGATGGGTGCTCAAGCATTGTATGACTGAAACGCAATCATGCAAGTTTGTAACTGTATCTCACGGTGATCCAATAAAACTTCCTACAAAACAACCATATGATCATATAAATAGATGTAGAGAAAGCATTTGACAAGATCCAGCACCCATTCATTGCAGCACTGTTCACAATAGCCAAAATCTGGAAACAACCCAAGTGCCCTAGAACAGATGACTGGTTAAAAAAACTTTGGTACATCTACACAATGGAATACTATGCAGCTGTTAGGAGAGACAAAGTCATGAAATTTGCTTATAAATGGATAGACATGGAGAGTATCATGCTAAGTGAAATGAGTCAGAAAGAGAGGGACAGACCTAGAAGGACTGCACTAATTTGTGGAGTATAGAATGACATAACATGAGGCTGACACCCAAGGACAAGAGCCAGGAGGATTGCCCTATAGCTGGAAGCCTGCTTCATGAGTGGAGGGGAGAAGGCAGATAGAATAGAGAAGGGATCACTAAGAAAATGATGGCTGGAGAAATCAGTCGGGATGGGAGATGCATGCTGAAAGTAGATAATGGACCAAACATGATGACCTCTCAGTGTGTTGCAAGCCATAATGCCCAAATGTAGAGAGAGAGTATGGGGAATATTGTCTGCCATGGAGTCAGGGGAGAGTGGGAAAGCGGGGCATACCAGGGGTATTGGTGGTGAGGAATGTGCATTGGTGGAGGGATGGGTGTTTGGTCATTGTGTGATTGTAACCCAAACACAAAAGTTTGCAACTATCTCACGGTAATTCAATAAAATTTGAAAAAAAAGATCCCGTACCCGATTATGATGAAAACTCTCAGCAAAATGGAAACTGAAGGAACTTTCCTCAATATAGTCAAAACCATCTACCACAAGCCCTTGCCAAGCATTGTTCTCAATGGGGAAGAATCAAAAGCCTTCCCTCTAAGATTGGGTACAAGACAAATATGCCCATTCTTGCCACTTCTATTTAATATACTACTGGAAGTACTTGCAACAGCAGTTAGGGAACAGAAAGATATTAAGGGCATCCAGATAAGAAAGGAAAAAAACAAGCTCTCACTATTTACAGATGACATGACACTATACTTTGAGAACTCTAAAGCTTCTACCAAGAAGCTCCTAGAAACAATAGACTTGTATAGTAAAGTCCAGACTATGAAATCAATACCCAAAAGTCCATGGCTTTTCTATATGCAAACTATGAGAGAAAAGAAAGTGACATGAAGAAAACAATCCCATTCACAATCATGCCTCAGAAAATCAAGTACCTCGGAATCAGTTTAACTAATGAGGTGAAGGACCTCTATAAAGAAAATTACAAAACGCTACTTCAAGAAATGAAAGAGGACACGAGGAAATGGAAATACATCCCCTGCTCATGGATTGGAAGAATTAACATCAAAATGACAATACTCCCCCAAAGCACTGTAAAGATTCAGTCACGATCACAATCACGATCATGAAATCCCATTGATCATCAAGTGGCTCGAGCGGTCTCAGTAACTTCTACATTCGTCCTATCCCTGAGATCTCAGAAGCCTTTCTCTTCTCGGCCATCCCAATGATGCCGCATTGGAGGCTCCTTCAGGGTCAGGGGAATGAGATTCAGCTGGTTACTGGCTATTTTGTAGAATCCACTAGTAAATCCACCTGGACCTGGGCTTTTATTCTTGTGAATATTTTTAATTAATTAATTAATTTCCTTTTTTTAAATTGGTCTGTTTGGGCTTTTGCCTAGTTGATTCTACACTTAGTAAACCTTAAAGACTTTATCAAAAAAACTCTAGAAACAGTAAACTCATACAATAAAGTGCAGTCTACAAAACCAATGTGTGGAAATCAATTGCATTCTTACAGGCAAACAATTAAGTCCTACATTTAACAATGTTGTAAATAATAGTGTCAAAAAAATTTATATATAGTTCAATTAAAATAAAGTATTGGAGAAAGTCGGAAAAATAATATAAATTTGAAAACTAAATAAAATATAACTCAGAGGACTTAAAGGAAAAGAACAGGAAAGAAAGTCACTAAACAAGTGATACTGAAGTACACTATATAAACTATGCTGCACATCCTATATGCCCTGTCACGTCATACTGATAATGGGAAGGACAGCGTAGGCATGTCTTTACCTTCTGCTTACTACTGCTGAAATCTAGGAGCACTTTAATGCAAATCTTTAAAAACATATTTTGACAGTAAAAACGTTATCTAATAATATGTGAAATAACTCCTCGAATAAATTATGCAACGTAAAGGCCCATCTTTTAACAATTACAGAACTATGGATCTTAAATTCCAGAGCATACAATCTGGTAAATAGGGAAAGAATAATGTAAAGGTTCATCCAATACCCTCTCATAAAGCAGTTTACTATTGTTCCCATTATTGTAAATGTAAAAGAAAAATTCCAATCTGAAATCAAGGCTCCCTACCTTTTCTTTTATTCAGTACCTCCTCTCTCTCTCTCTCTCTCTCACACACACACACACACACACACACACACACACACACATACACACACACGCACCTCTCTGGATCATGTGAAAACTTGATGGACACATCAAGTATCTTTTGCACTTTATTTTTGTCCTTCCATTTTCAGTATATTAAGAATCCTGACTTTTCATTTCTATTATCTCTTCAAATATTGTCCTTCCTACACACATTTGTTCTTTCACTTCACTGATTTATCTTCTTTCTCTTTAGAACTTTGATTAGGCAGGATTTGGACATTCTGACTTTCTTCTTTATGCAGAGTAAACATTTTTAAAAAGACATTTTCCACTAGGATGAAAAGAGAGAGTACATCAGGAGAATTCATCTTGCAGGCCGCCAACCTGGGTTAAATTCCTAGCACCATATATGGCCCCCCAGACTCACCCAAAGTGATCCTTGAGCACAGAGCCAGGAGTCATTCCTAATCACTGTTGGGTGTGACTCAAAAACTTAAAAACAATCTTTTCCATGGCCTTTTTATGTTCAACTTCTAGTAATATCTCATATTCTCTCTTGATTTGCCTTGTGTGTATGTGTGGGACATGTGTCTTTTTGTAGTATGTTTCTTTGTGGGCATATTTCTTTTCAACAATTTTTTTTTTTTTGCCCCGATGCTCAGGGGTTACTCCTGGCTCTGTACTCAGGAATTATTCCTGGTGGTGCTCAGGGGACCATACAGGATGCTATGAAACTTTTATTTCTCTTATTTTATTCCCAATCTTTTTATGACCATTACTGAAAATCTATTTTTATCTGTTTCCTGGGGGGCGATGGTGAAGGGGGCTTGGCTCTACTCATTTGTTAAGTCTGCTATGTTTCATTTATTTGTTAAGTCTGCTATGTTTCATTTATAGTGGCTTTCTTTATCCTGTTCATTGATTGTGGGTTTAATAAATCATATTTCTCTAAGTAATTCTGAGAATTTGTTTAGGCCCCTCAGAGTCCCTCAGATCAAGATCCGTAATAACCAGAATATTTTCCATGTTCTAATTACTGTAACATATGAATGTGATTACTGTACCCGGTGAAAGGTACTTACAAATTATATTGATTTAACACATGCTAATATAAAGACATTATGGTAAGCTACCCATGGCATATCCAATATGCCAAAAACAGTGACTACAAGTCTCACAGTGGAGACATTACTGGTGCCCGCTGGAGCAAATCTATGAGCAACAAGATGACAGTGACAGTGATTGTGGCTTACCCAAGGTGTCCTAAGGTAATCATAGCATTACAAGTTGACAGAGAAGAGCAGTGGAATAAGGTAGCATGAGAAAGCTTCGACCTGACCTTGCTGACTTCAGCTGGAGAAAGGGGTCATGAGCCAATGAATGCAGGCAATATCTTGAAGCTAGAAAGGTAAGGAAACATGTACTTCTATAGAGTCTTTTGAAGGAACATGACCCTGGTTTAGATTTCTCACCCAAGGTCACTAAATTTGTGCATCTTTCTTCTGGCCATAAAAAAGAACTCTCAGCCACTCGAGATAACCTGGCTTCTCAGGAGCAGAGTTCATCTTCTTCAATGCACCTGGAGGAGGCTCTTCACTGTGACGAAGGTTGGCCACAGTCAGGATTTCTGCCCATTTCCTTCCCATCGGCTGCCAACTCCCAACATTTTTTAAAAAAAATTTTTATTAGTGAATCACCATGAGATAAAGTTACAGACTTACAAACTTCCATACTTGCATTTCAGTCATACAATGATCGAGTACCCATCCCTCCACCAGTGCCCATTTTCCATCACCAATGGTCCCAGCATCCCTACCACCACCCCCACTATGTCCCTTCCACCCCACCTCGACTCTGTGGCAGGGCATTCCCTTTTGCTCTCTCACTCCTTTTGGGTGTTGTGGTTTGCTATAGAGGTATTAAGTAGGCATCATGTTCGGTCTAGGGCTGGAGCAGTAGCACAGGGTAAGGAATTTGTCTTGCACAAAGCCGATCTGGGTTTGATTCCTCTGCCCCTCTCGGAGAGCCGGGCAAGCTACTGAGAGTATTTTGCATGCATGGCAGAGCCTGGCAAACTTCCCATAGCGTATTTGATATGCCAAAAACAGTAATAGGTCTCAAAATGGAGACGTTACTGGTGCCTGCTCGAGCAAATCGATGAGCAATGGGATGACAGTGATACATGTTCAGTCTATAGTCTATTTTTAGCCCGCATCTCCCATCCCTAGAGGGCCCACCTAGCACCCTTTGCTTGGTGGTCCCTTCTCTATCTGAACCGCTTTTTTCCTCCAGTTTGTGAGGCCAGCTTCCAAGCTGTGGAGTAATTCTCCTGATACTTATCTCTACTATTCTTGGTTGTTAGTCTCCCATTCTGTTACTCTATATTCCACAAATGCAACTCCCAACTTATTTTAGTTTTCTTTTCTTTTCCTTTCCTTTCTTTTCTTTTCTTTTCTTTTCTTTTCTTTTCTTTTCTCTTCTTTTCTTTTCTCTTCTTTTCTTTTCTTTATTTGAGGGGAAAGGGGGTACGCTGGGAGAGTTCACTTTCTTGTCAAGAGACTAGAAAAGGGTTTAGGGGAGGCGAGGGCTTTGTGCAGGGAGGCGGGGAGGCCTAGAAATGGACTAGATTGCTCTAATCTAGAAGTTAGTGGTTTTATGGCCTACAAAAAGCATCTGTTCATACCTAGTTCATTATACTAATGGAGCTATGTAAAAAACTAAGGCACGCTGAAGGACGTGTGCACTCATGGGCTCTTCGGGCGGCTCTGTCTCACTGCCCGCGTTCCGTGTTCTGGAACCGCTGTGTATGGGCTGGATCGAGGCGGCTGTTGGCCAAGTGAAGGAAGAACAAGGACCAAGCTGGTTGCTGATTAGTTACCGTCTATTCAATCTTCCATCTTTCTCATCTCCCACACTTCTAGCTGCACTTCTAGATCCATCCTCTCTCTGGATCTACTGCTGCCTCTCTGGATTCTCCCTCACTCCTCTCTCCCCCTACTTGTCTCTCTTCACCTTGTCCTCTAGGCTACACACAGCCAGGTAGCAAAATCAACATAAGAAAGCCCTTCCTGAGGGCCTGGCATTCCAAACCCTTCCTGACTGCCAGCAGGTAAAATACCTCTTAAGGTTTCTCTCCTTTCCTTAGTCCAAGAACTTATTCACATCTTCATACTAGTTATTTTTGTATGGACACAGCAAGAGATACATTGAGGCTTGCAAGACAGCTCTCCTGGCAACATCTTGCCACAGACTCAGACCACAGCACTCTGGCCAGATTAATCATTCCTAAACCTAGCAGGGTCCGAATCTAGTTATTACTTTTTGGATCATGACAGCATTTGTCCATGACCAAGCTCTTAACTTATAGTTAAGCATTAGGTAATTTGGCCAGGCCCATCTCGATGCCAGGGTAGCACACAACTCACCGCTTGCCCTGGGTCTGTCCCGTCCCTCGTCAGGACCCTGCTTTTGGGGATGCTAGGAAGTAAGGGCAGCTGAGGCTTAGGTCAAGAGAACAGATGCCCAGGAGGAAAATATCATGTAGAGTCAAATGACAAAAGCATAGCATTTGCTAAGTCTTCCTGTGTTCATACAAAAAGGACATGGCTCTGAATAAACTATGCAAAGGACTCAAGGAGAAAAGAAAAATAATATTTGCAAGTCAACAGAACACTAAGAAAGAAGCTACAAATAAACACAGAGGAATGGGAGCACTGTGATGGGAGTTACCCAATAAACCTAAACTATCAGAGGCTATGTTATCCTACAGAGATAGACATGTAATCCTAGATAATTTCCTCTTCAGTACTGCATACCTGTCTCATGAATCTTCTCTTTTAATGTTAACAGCACTAAATTCATATTAATAGTTAAAACCTCTATGCTTAGTCCAAAGACAAGGTATTTATTGTTTCTAATATAGCCTTCTCTTCAATACATGTTGTTTTAAAATACATTAATGTTTCTTAAGAATATAGCTATGGTACAGAATACCTGTGCTGCTTTCATTTTTTATAAAGTAATTTTATTTGATCTTTTAACAGTGACAATGTTTAATCAATGACAATGTTTTCTTTCCTACCTGAATCACGTTGTATTCTCTAACATCATTATGCTAAGTGTATTTATTTCACTTTCCATTGATGCTCACTTTTAAGTTTATATTAAGAATTGAAAAGGGTTCTGTTAGTTATTGGTTCAAAGGAGGAAACTCATATTTATTCTGAATTTATAACCAGTCAAAGATTCACCAATCTAAAATTTAAAAAGAAGATGTAAAACAATTATCAGAAGGGGGACAGAAAAACAAATGTAACTTCTTGGAAAAAATTGAACTTCAGATTTTTATACCTTCACTAATCAGCCAGCAGACATTGACTATCTAAACCCTCATGAATATCATGTGTGACATGAGGAAGGTAGTTTGTTGTTATTGTTTTGATTTGGAGAGACACACCCAGAGTGCCCAGGTCTTATACCTGAGGCTGCACTCAGGGATCATATGCAGTGATGGGGACTCAGATTGCCCGACTGCAAGGTCAGCACCTTAACCTCTGCACTATCCCTCTGGTCCCAGGAGGAGGGTCTTTGATGGCTATTAAAGGAAGCCTTATTTCTGTGGTCTCCTGCTCTTTTGGCAAATATTTTGCAAACATTTTGCAATTTTGTGAACAGTTTGCAAGCATTGGACGTTACACTCACTAGATCACACTATTCTAAGAGTAGTCCTTTGCAAGATGCTGCTAATAGGTCTTCGTCTTCCACAAACCTCCCTTGGAAATTAAGGCTGAGCTACTGTTTTCTTTCTGAAAAGATGGTATATTTGTCCTTATTCTGTTTGATACCATCTAAATTACATACATTATCCTCAAATTATCCACCTTTGAAGTATGGCAGCATGGACATTGTAAGATATTTCCAGCTGGCTCAAGAATTATGAGAACATAGAAAATAAACATATAAGAAAATACTGATTCCCCCACCGTAGCCGCCGCAGAGCCCGCACCACCACCTCCGAGCAGAAGATGATTGTGCCTCCCAGGTATGTCGATCTTGGCAAACCCGCCCGAGATGTCTTCACCAAGGGCTATGGGTTTGGTTTAATAAAATTTACCAATTTTGTTTTCGATTTGAAAACAAAATCTGAGAATGGACTGGAATTTACAAGCTCAGGTTCCGCCAACACAGAGACCACGAAGGTGACAGGCAGCCTGGACACCAAGTACCGGTGGACCGAGTATGGGCTCACATTCACTGAGAAATGGAACACGGACAACACGCTAGGCACCGAGATCACCGTAGAAGACCAGCGCACACGTGGCCTGAAGCGGACCTTTGAGTCATCCTTCTCTCCAAACACTGGGAAGAAAAATGCTAAAATCAAGACAGGGTACAAACGGGAGCACATCAACCTGGGCTGCGACGTGGATTTCGACATCGCTGGGCCTTCCATCCGGGGCGCCCTCGTGCCGGCCCAGGAGGGCTGGCTGGGGGGCTACCACATGTACTTTGAGACTGCCAAGTCACGCGTGACCCAGAGCAACTTTGCGGTCGGCCACAAGACTGATGAGTTCCAGCTTCACACGAACGTCAATGACGGGACAGAGTTTGGTGGCCCCATATACCAAGGTGAACAAGAAGTTGGAGACTGCCGTTAACCTGGCTTGGACCGCAGGCAACAGCAACACTCGCTTGGGCATAGCAGCCTAGTATCAGATCGACCCCGATGCCTGCTTCTCGGCTAACGTGAACAATTCCAGCCTGATAGGATTAGGACACACTCAGACCCTAAAGCCAGGTATCAAACTGACACTGTCAGCTCTGCTGGACGGCAAGAATGTCAATGCGGGTGGCCACAAGCTTGGTCTAGGACTCGAATTTCAAGCCTAAATGAATACTGTACAATCACTTAATTTTAAACTATATTACAGCATAGCTACCTTCAGAACTTAGTGTACCTTTTAAATGTTGTCTGTCTGGGATGCAAACATTGCTAAATATCATGTTAGACCTCCAGGTTCAAGATGATTTAGCTTTAAGGTGTTACCCTTTCACCCTTTCAGAGGTACAGAAAAATCCAATTTCAAAAAAAGAAAAAAAAAAAGGTCCTTTCAGCTGTAGACTTGGGGGCAGGGAGGAGGAACTTGACAGCCCCTCTGGAGATGTCAGGTGCCTTTTTTTTTTTTTAATCTAGAAATGGCTGCAAGTGGGAGCTGATCATATGTAGACACTGTAAATGCTCGTTGACTAAATGAACGAAATTGTGATTTCCTGAGAATTAATCCTTAGTTCCCTGGCCTAATCATGGAGAGGCTCAACCTGAAGTTCGAAGGTGTGTACAGATTCATCTGAAAGGGACATTTTTAGACAGATCTTTGTGACCCACGTCCACCCCAGCCCATCACTTCCTTTACACCAAAAGTAGTTGCAAGGTGTGGTAACTGTTTCTTCTGTGCCATTTTGGGGTGGAGAAGGTGGATGTGATGAAACCAATAATTCAGGACTTATTTTCTCCTCACGTTGTGTTTTTTTTTTCACCCTTGCGCCAGACTATGAAACAGCTTCAGAGAGCTCCAGCTGTCGGCTGGGAAGAGCTCTGTGACCAATCACACGGGGCGACCCCCCAGACCTCAATTGGACTCTTGGGTTGTATCTTCGACACTCGGTTTATTTGGTTTTTTTTTTAGCATTTTAATGGATATATTTTAGAGTCTTCCATTTTGTGTGGAATTAGATCATTCCTTCAAATGCTGTAATTAACATAGCTTAAAAATAAAACTTGAATAAAATTTAAAAAAGAAAATACTGATTAAAAGAAAACTAATTTACTTAAACAATACTATAACTTGTTTGGGAATATGTGTTTGTTATGATAACTAATGAACATCAAATGAAACCTTCAAGTTAGAAGTATTCCTAACTTGTCTAGAAATAAGTATCTTAATAAACAAACATCAACCAATACTCAGAATTGCTATTTTAAAATTAAACTGTATTTTTTTTCTTTTTAGGAATGTCCAGGGTGTCCATGTGTTACTCCTGTAAGTACTTTGCCAGCTGGGCCTGATGGAGAGTGTTGGAGCTGGGTGTGCAGCACTGCTCCTGCTCAAGCCAGCCCCGGGCAGTGCTGGGTGTTTCCCAGACTGCAAGAGACCCTACACGGCGCTTGCACTCCTGCAAGCGTGCACTCTTGATCCTTCAACTATCTGTTGGCCCCAATTATGATTAGTAGAACAATAAGTTAAATTTTTCTGAAGGAGACAGCAATGTTGCTGGTGTACCAGAGATGATAATGGTATGCTTTCCCATAACATGTGTGATGTACATGAGTTTAATAAAAGTTCTTGAGATTGATCTGGCAGCATCTGCCATGAGAATAAAAGCAGACATACATTCTGAGAATCAAAGGTAAATTTTGATCAGGATCTTACTTCTAGGAATTTAAAAGATGATTTTATCTAAATGTAAATAAGATGATTATTGCAGTATTTATAAGTGGCAGCAAAATATTGATATCAACCTCAAATATCTGTAATAAAGTAAGTTACAAAATTCAGAACTTAATATAGTTGCAGAGCTTTATGGGACATGAAAATGCTTAATATGAAAACAAAATGCATACTTATTTCTATACCAAGAATATGACTGGAGAAACTATATTTTATCTGTAACAAAAAATAAAATTAGTTGGCATGTTGGAAAAGCAGGATTAATTTTATTTAACAATAAGAAAACATACTTTAAAAATGTACTATTATTAGGAGAATTGGTCCACAATTGGAAGACTGCTTTAAGTGCTGGGGGAGAAAGAAGTTGGGATAGAAAAGGGATCACTATGATAAAGAGAGTTGGAAATGATCACTCTGGGTAGCTGAAAGTAGGTAAAGGAGCAAACATAATAACCTCTCACTAACTGTATTGTGGACCATAATGCCCAAAATGAAAGAGAGAGATAGAGAGAGATACAGAGACAGAAACAAAGAGACAGAGACAAAGAGACAGAGACAGAGAAAGAAAGTGCCTGTCATAGAGACAGGCTGGGGAGAGTGGGGTGGCGGGAGGGAAACTGGGGACCTTGCTGGTGGGAAATGTACATTGTTGGAGGAATGGGTGTTGAAACACTGTATGACTGAAACCTGACCATAAACAGCTTTGTAACTCACAGTGATTCAATTTAAAAGAATTTTTTTAAAGAATCTAAAAAAAAAATCAAGAACTTTACCATTCCCTTTAAAATTTCGAGAGAATTTAGTTATATACTCCAGAGATTAAAAACTGAATCTAGAAAAACGGGATGACCCAAAGAACACAAATAATCAAAGAAACCATTAGCACTTATATTTTCCTAGGTCTTCTCCCTTTCTCTTAGTTCATTGGAGATTCATTTTTTTAGTTATTATATTGTATTTCTGGCTTCATTTTATTTTCTCTTGTCTTGAATTTAAATTGTTATATTATTAAATTCCCAGGTGTGGTTTTCTTTGTTAAAAAGCATTGTTATATATAAAGCGGCAGGGTGTTTGCCTTGCATGTGGTGCACACGGGCTCAATTCCTCCGCCCCTCTGAGAGAGCCCGGAAAGCTACCAAGAGTATTTCGCCGGCACGGCAGAGCCTGGCAAGCTACCTGTGGTGTATTCAATATGCCAAAAACAGTAACAATAAGTCTCAAAATGGAGACGTTACTGGTGCCAGCTTGAGCAAATCGATGAGCAATGGAGTGACAGTGACAGTGATACATAATTAAATTTAAAACTGCTTATATTTCAGAAGATGAATGTTGTGGTATTCCTATGATTAGTACTGTGGTATCTAGTAGTGTTCACTAATAACTCAGTCCTTTCCTGCAGACAGTGCAACTGGGATTATATTGGCAACTTCCTCTCAAGCTCAGAGTGAATTCTGCACGTTATTTCTGCCATGGGTCTGGAGCAGGGCAGGGCAGGGCACAGACCAGCGTGCTTCCCACTCCAATGTGTTGTCAGGTGGTATGATCCACCAGCCATGCTCACCTTGGTTTATACTCTAGTTCTCAATGGAACAATAGTATTTCACATTGTTTTCAAAGTTCCCTTCTTAGGGCAGTAGTGGAATAAAATATTCTTTCTAAAAAAGTTCAGATGAACCCTTTGTTGTGGGCTCCTTTCACTTCTACTGTTAACATCTTATTAATAGAGTTTATAAAGTACGAATTATCCTTATTCATGCAAGTTCACCATCTGACCTGAGATGGCTCTAATGACCCAAGACCATGAGGTCAGAACATATTCAAGTAATGGGACTAAGAAACTGTTTCAGTTCTTGTTTGTGAAAATATACGTGTGCTGAACTATGGAGACATAGTTGGAATAGTTGGCATCTGTTTGTAGCTTGGCACATTGCAAGGACAAGTTCAGGTGTGCAATTGCCTCAGCTGTTGCAATATTTTAAATGGATGCTCTGCTGGAATTAGAATAATCCCAAATAGAATGAATTATAAACATCTAATGAACTGGAACTTTTCTCTGAACTCCCCATGTAATTACTGAATGCCAGTCCTCCTTCCCATAAAAGAAAGATGAAAATATCAAGGTTATAGGTAAATAATTAGGAAAGCACTTTGACCTAGAACTATGTTAAAATATTGCTTGGAATTCAGATGCTTGTCTGAAACTTGGCATCTTAGAACTAGAAGAGAAAGACTATGAAAAGAATGTTAATTTGCTCCATTCAGAAGCTGGACATCCAAGCACTCTTTAAAGAAACAGTTTTGATGAGCTTTAAGCTTGACTAGTTAAATTAAAAGCTTCAGTGAAATTTGACAGTCTAGTTAATTAAAACCCTTGTATCTTTTCAGTCTTTGTTGCATCTCAAAATTGGCACCTACAGACTATCACTCACTTATTGAATATTCATTGATCTGTCATTTATAATTTTAATATTATCATAACTACTCTAAGTATGAAATAGACACTAATATGAAAAGTTTTAATTACTTCACTGAATCCTCATGAAAAACTTTATGACATCGTTTTTACTTTCGTGTGCATTAAAAAGCTTGGAAAACTGAGTCTTATAAAGATTAGTTAAGTAAGTAGAATACTTTCTAAATTCTAAGAATCAGTAAGCTCCATTGTCTAATTTTTTTCCAGTTAATTGTATTCCACAGACTTCTCTGTATTCTCCTTAGATAGTGTGTTGTGTAACCAGATAAATAGAATCTGAAAAGTCAAAATTAAGGTTGAATCTTAGCATCCATTTTATTTACCATACAATTGTGGTGTCCCCTCACAGTCTTGGGGAATGATGCTGTAATCAAAGGGACAGGGCATGCTAGAGTCTCAGTGGCATTGATGATCAGTTTTCCTGGCAATACCTCCCTCTGTGTTCCCTCTGTTCCCGTGTTAGAACCGTGTCTGTTGTATCTAAGGAAACCATAAAATTGAGGATGCAGTTGATGCCATAGTTATGGAGAATATTTAACCATTTTGTTTGTTTTAAATTATTGTTATGGGATTACATCTGGCAGTTCTCAGGAGTTACTGCTGTACCAATACCAGAGAGTGAGGAGTTACTTGAGAGTGGGGCATGCAGTACTGGGGTGGAAACTGGGTTTCTTACATGCAGAGTTCATGCAAAGCATAAGCCCCAGCCTCTTGCACTAAATGCAACCTTCTCAAAATAATGAAAGGTTGTCTCCAGAACAATTAAGGTCATTATCTCTAGAATAGAATTTAAATGATCATTCAACTATTATCACAAGTATCCTATAATGAAACCTGATTTAAAATAAAATTAAAGGGAGTACAGGGAATGTGGTTTGGTGTTGGAGTGCACACTTTGCATGTGTGAGATCCTAGGTTTGATACTTACAACTGCAAAATGAAGAAATATCTCTTTAAAAACCTTGGCTATTTCTGGATTCACTTCATCTCATCAGTAATCCAAGATATCAAATGTTCACTTTTCAAAGCCAGCAGTAGCACTGAAGAAATAGCACAGCAGGTAGGCTACTTGTTTTTCTTGTGACTGACCATGGTATGATCCCCAGCATTACATATGGTCCCCCAAGCCCTGCCAGGAGTAACCCCTGAGCACAGAGCTAAGAGTAAGCCCTGAGTAAAACAAAAATTAATTAATTAAGAGAAAATTAGTAGTAAACAAATGAGTATAGAGTTTTTGCTTGCAGTAGTAAGCAGATTTTGGAAGTAGAGGTGATGATTTACTACATTGTGCAGTTACATAATTCAATAAAATTTTTAAAATATCACTTAAATTCACATGTAAAAATTAAATGTAAAATTTAAATTACCTATATAATGTATCAAACAACAATTAAAAAATCAGTAATAGTCACCTGCTCAGCTTTTCATTCATTTTAAATTAAAATGATAAACACCGGAATATGCTTTTATTTAACCTAAGTGAAAAACTAGTGGGATAGAGCAGTGAGTTTTGAGTGGCTGTGTTCCAAAAGAAAGACTTAATCCTCCAAATTATTTAAGAGAAAACTGATTGCCCCCACAAAGACAGGTATAAAGAAGTGTCTTTGCTTACGTATTTTATTATCAATCTTGTTTGGACAGTGTCTAGTAATTTGAGAAAATGTTTCAGGGTTAAGAATCAAGACTAATGTCAAAGAATCAAGACTATTAAAAATATGAGATTTCTTACAGAGTTTCATATTAAGCAGGAATAAAAGAACAAAACACTGGCATGAGCACAAAATTCTTGTGGATGAATGAGACATATGGGAGAGAATTGGAAGAACAGCTCCAGTTTGATGAAAGTATCTAGTGGGCAGTATCAATAAGCACTTAATTAAAGAGCAGTCTTCACCAGAAAAGATATTTGGGAAAGTAAGTTCAAACACACATTTATCACATCATCTTCTATACTCCATTGTGTGTCTGCAAGTAACAGCTATGGGTAGCCATGTGGACAAACCTGAGGCCAAGGCTACAGAGGAGTCCTTGACCTGAGAATGCCCAGGAGTCAGAGAGAACTGTTTCTTAGGAATACTATGGAAAGGCTCACATTTTAGGAGTACCCAGAGAAACCAACCACTACTCTATCTGGAATCTGTTTGAAGTTCTTTGAAGAGGTGGATCACTATCCTGACGACCACACAGGAGGGAAGCAGTAGCGACAGGTGCTCTGCTTCCTTTGAGAGCTGTGAGCAGGGAGGGCGTCTATCCCACCCCTCCAGGGGCAATCACTTCTAAAAGTTTCAACAAAGTTCAGTTTTTGCATCAGCTTAAAATTCATAAATTTAATGAATTTTATATGGAATAAAATAAATAAAATTCTATTCCATTTAAATAAAGTAAATTTAAATGGAATAAAATACTTGTTTTGTATATACTAATTTGTTTCTCCTTATTCCTGAGTCATATCTTATTTTATAGATGTGCTATAGTGTATTGATTATTATTGACTTCTAAAACATGTGAGTTGCTTCCAGTTTTAGGTTATTACAAACATTCTAGTACAAGATCTTTTGTGAGCATTAGTTTTTTTGTTTTGTATAAATACTTAGAGTTTAAATTTGGGGGGTCAAGAATAGGCAGATACTTAGCTTTATAAAAGTTGCCAAAAGTTTTTGCAAAGTGGTTATACCAGTTAATACTTCTACTAACATTGAATGTGTTTTTGTTGTTCTACATAATTCATTTATGTATTTTGCAAATATATATGTCTTATTAAGCCACATATAGCCAACTAAATAGAAGAACAACTCTTTCCTTAAAATTTTAATTAAATAATCATTATTTAAAAACATGATAGTTGAGTCTTAGGCATATACTATTTCAACACCAATTTTATCAGCCAAGCAACTAAAATTCAGTCCCCATCTCATCACAGCTGAGAGCTCTGGGAATCTGCAGGAGTGGTGCAGACTGAGTCCCCACCCCACAGAAGCCCCAGAAACTGCACCCACAATCCCCACAACTCCACTGCTTCACTAAGACTCTCAGCAGAGACACCAAACCGCAAAATATATATGCATATATGTATATATATGTATGTATATATTAGCACACAAAACCCAAACTCTAACACATTAATGATGTTAATGATACAGGGGCTTACTGGCTCCAAGATGAGATGCAACAACTTTCACACACATTTCTCTAAGGAAACCTCTTTGGATCATTTTTAGTCAATTATTCATCACAAGCAACACAAAATAAATTATTTAGTATATCCAAAAATATTATTTAGTATCTGCCTTTGGGCCAGGCTTGGGTGGTGGTGGGAATGTGTAATGTTGGTGGAATTTATGTTGAAATATTGAATGTAATTAATTACTGTGAACAATTCCTTGAAAGTAAAATTTTAAAAAAAGAACACCCTAAAGAATGCTGAAAAAAACATTTAAATGGTAAACTTGTACAGTAAAAGGGTAGGCTACAAAATCAGTTGCAGGAAATTTATGGAATTTCTATATGCACACAAATGAAGTATAAAATAGAGAAATTTAAAAATCATTTATAATTATGCCTCAAAAATTAAGTACTGGGGATCAGGTTTAAATGGTGAAAGAGTTGTATAAAGAAAATTATGTTACTATTAAAAGAAACAGAAAATAGAAACACAGTCCCTGTTCATGGATTGGAAGGATTAATATTATCAAAATGACCAAAATACTATAAAGATTCAATGCAATCCCTATAAAAATTTCCGTGGCATTTTTCAGAGGCATAGGCAAACACTGTTAAAATTTGTATGGAATAGTAAAATCCCCCAATAGTCAAAGCAATTCTATAAAGAAGAAAATAAGAGGTTCTTCTTGACTTTAAATTATACTGTAAATCTATAGTAACCAAGTAACTATAGTACTGGAATAAATACAGACACTAACACTAAAAATATAATTGAGAACCCAGAGGTATACCCTCGAGGATATGCATAGCTCATCCTTAACAAAGTATCTTGCTCTATGAAGTGGAGCGAAGGAACCCTCTTCAACAAGTGGTGCTAGGAAAACTCTTTAGCCACATGCAAAGAATGAACTCAGACTCCTATCTCATATCATACGCAAAAGTCAATTTCAAATAGATTAGAGGCTTCGATAACCCTAAGTTATATTGAACAAAACATAGGCAGAATACTTTATGACATTGAATCTAGAGGGATTTTTCAGTGCTTCAGTGCCATTGGCCAAGCAAACAGAAGCAAAAATTTTGAAATGAAATTATATTAAATTAAGAAACTTCTGCAATACAAGAGAAATGATGACTAGAATACAGATTGGAAGAAAATATTTGCTCAATGCTCATTTAACAAAGGATCAATATAAAAGTTATATAAAGCATCTATAAAACTTAACAACGAAATAAGCAACTCCATCGAAAATTAGAAGAACTGAACAGACATTTCCTCAAAGAAGACATGCAGGTTGCCAGTAGGTAAATGCAACATAGGGTTCCTCATCAGTTATCATCAAAGAAATGCAAGCCAAAAGGACGATGAGATGTCCCTTCACACTAGTGACAATGGAGAAATTGGCATACATAAAAATAATAGAAATAATTTACACTAGCACAGATGTGAGGAAAAGGAACCCTTGCCCATTGTTGGTGGGAATGTTAACTGATTCTGCCTTTATGTAAAATAGTGTGAAAACCAAAAACAAAAAATCTAAGCATTGATCTTTCATATGGCCCATAAATACTACTTATTGGCATATACTCCAAAACTCCATTTCAAAAACACATTTGTGGAGCTGCTGAGTGCGAAACGGACCCTCTGCTCCTAAAGACTTTGATTCCAGAGGTCTCATAACCCACTTTGGTACCCAGAGCAGCTTCTTACAGCAATGCATTGGGACTGTGAGCTGGGCTACAACTCCGCGCTGCCTGGGGATGGACTTTTCCTCTCCACCCTGTTTTTTCTGCACAGAAAATGGTGACAGCAGCAATATCCACGTGGCGAGAGCCACCTTCTAAGACTCCTAACCCAGAAGTATACTGTTTTCGCAGTTTGTGGCTCATAGGCAATCATGGGAAGCGGGCGTTACTGGCACGCCCTTGGCCCAAATAAATCCGGAGCTGCTGAGCGGGAAACGAACCCTCTGCTCCAAAAGACTTTGATTCTTTGATAACCCATTTTGGCACCCAGAGCGGCTTCTTATAGGAATGCACTGGGCCTGTGAGCTGGGCTATGCAATTTCTGGCAGAATTTTCTCTGGACTTTATACAGAAATCCAAAACTTAACATCTCTTAATTGTCAGCATTGTGAAACGGTTCCTTTTTAGCAGGTCTGACTTTGGGGGGAAACTCCAAACAATAACAGTGAGATTTTTTTTTGAAATATTGAAGGTAATCAAAGTAGCAGCCATTTCTCTAGACTGTGAACTAAGCCATAGCCCCATGCCGGCCGAGAAGAGGGAATAGCTTTCTTTCCCGGTTGTTTCCCATTTCGGGGGAGAAACGCGGTGTGGCGTCCTCCATATTATGAGGCGCGGGAAGGAGGAATGAGAAAAAAAAAGGAAAAGGAAAAAAAGAGTTACGTACTTGCAGTAGTGGGACTACATATCTCTTCATTCTAAGCAATGGAAAACTAATTATCAAATGCTACCTTGGTAGTAGGGTTGTCTTTCTTGGGGGGAAACTCCAACAACAATAGTGAGTTTTGTGTTGAAATATGGAATGTAATCAAGGTAAAGAGAAAATGAAGTGAAATTCATCAGTTACGCAGTTGGGGGTGGGGGTCGGGGGCGAGAGGTATACTGGGTTTGTTGGTGGTGGAATATGGGCACTGGTGAAGGAATGGGTGTTTGAATATTGTATAACTGAGACATAAGCCTGAGAACTTTGTAACTTTCCACATGGTGATTCAATAAAATAAAAAAACACATTTGTGCTCTATATTCATTGCAGCATTATTCACAATAGCCAAGATCTATAAAAAAACTCAAGTATGCAAAAACAGATGAGTAGATAAAGAACTTGCAGTAAATATACACAATATAATTCTACTCAGCTGTAAGAAAAGATGAAATTTGCCACTACATGAATGAAACTAGAGGATATCATGGTAAGTAAGTTAAGTCAGAGAGGAAGAAATAAAAAATATTTATTTTATACATGGGATATGAAAAAGAACCTAATAAGGTAATGCTAAGTAAAAATGGCTAAAGGTAAAAGAACCTGAGAGATGACTCTAGAGTCGAGTTTACCCACGTGTGGTGTGCAGGAGGTGCAGGTGAGGTTGGGGTGGGGAGGGAGCTTGGAGCCCAGATGGAAAGAAGCTAATATCCTGCTGGTAGGCCCAGTGTTAGAACATGGTATGCATAAATCTCTAATATTAATGATACTGTAAATCGTGGTTTCTTAGACGGGAAATTGGATGGAAAGACAAAAGGGAACTAGAAAAATAATATAGCATTAAGTCACTTTCTTTGCATGAGGCTGAGGTGGGTCAGTCCTCAGTACTGCCAGGTTCAGCCAGGGAGGCTCTAAGCACTACAAAAGTTTTACTTAACTGTAGGAGCTTAATAGCCACTTCTACTTATGCTATAAAGCTTTGTTAAAATCTTTATTCATATTCATATTTTATTGGAACTCCTATCTGCAAGTCAATTTACCTCTGTGTCTTTTATCGCAAGAGTCTTTTGCTCCAAGAATTCTGAAGTCCAATGCCTGCCAGAAATTTATTGTCTGTGGGCATACCAAGTTCCACCATCTTAAAAATTTCTTTGATTTACCTTTATTTACATTCTAATAAATGCTAGGAGGAAAATTTCCTGATAAGTGCACAGCTTCCAAGAGCAATATAAACATGGCTCAAATACTGTTCAAAGCTTTTCATGGTCATTTTCTACTTTAGGATTCTAAAAGACTTTTTGTTAACTGGGAAATGGGCAGATCACAGGAAAGTAATACTTTTCCCTTGTTTCTTTTTGTCCTTTGCAATGAGTCTCTTTTGTGGAAAAGTAGTTATTCTTTTTCCCGGCTCACTTTTTTTTTAATTAAATCACCATGTGGAAAGTTACAGTTTCCAGGCTTATCTCGGTTATACACTGCTCCAACACCCTTCACCAGTGCCCATATTCCACCACCAAAAACCCCAGTATACCCCCACCCCCCACCCCCGCCTACATAGCAGATAAATTTCACTTAATTTTCTCTTTACCATATTTTAACACAATATCACTATTGTTGTTGGAGTTTCCCCAACAACAAAAAATCAGCCCTGCTGACTAGGAAGCATTTGATAGTTAGTTTTCCATTGCTGATAATGAAGAGATATGAATTTAGAATTTAGAATTTAGGTTTAGAATTTCTGCATTTTAGTACTTTAGTAGGTAAGTCCAGTGAGATTTATGTTAGAAATTGCATCATTTTCCTTCCTGGGGCAGCATGGGGCTCTGGCTTAGTTCATTTTCTAGAGACATTGGTGGAAGCAGTTGCTGGTACCAAAAGTAGTCTAGCTGGCCTCCGGATCATGGTCATCAGCAGCAGAGCGGCAGCACAAACATACATGTGGCCACCCGGGTCGCATCTTGGCAGAGCGTGCACCGATATCACCCCGGCCCGAGACTGCCCACACACATCCCGCTGTATTAACTTCCAACCTCTCTCTTTCTTTTTTTTCTCCTTCCTGAGCCACCAAGTTCATACCTGCTTAAAAGTCCTCATAATATGGTGGACACCATGCCGCTTTCCCCCTGCAGTGGAAAGCAAACCGAGAAAGATCTTTCTCCTCCTCGGCTGGCATGGGGCTTTGGCTTAGTTCACAGTCTAGAGACATTAGTGGAAGCAAGCAGTTGCTGGTACCAAACGTAGTCTAGCTGGCCTCCGGATCGTGGTCATCAGCAGCCGAGTGGCAGCACAAAACCTTTCCGGCTCACTTTTAAGCTGACAAAGATGCTGCCAATAGCATGATCCCAGATATTTGCCAGGAGCTAAACAATTTGTCTGTGTATTGTTTATGCTCTTAATACAGGCCCAGAAAGGAATCAATATGATGGCATTGAGGGTGAGGAGGCATTGAAGTGGGGGGATGCCAGGATGGGGTGCCTAGACTTCATCTGGCTATACCACCTTAAGATTAGTTATTTAAATGTTTCAAAAATCTAAAATTGGAGGTTTTATTTGACTGTGAGTCTGCAATCATTTAAATATACTTATTAATTTGTTTAGTTCAAATACAAATTATGCCAGGGAAAATACAATCTCTATATGCAGATATTGCTCAAGACAAAACAAAAACAATCAAACAAGCAAACTCTCACCTCAGAGTTCTAATATAATCTGACTTGGTTCATCCTTTGCTCAAGCAATAGAGTTTGGATTGGAACACTTGTCTTTTTTTCAGTCTTTGTTTTGTGTGGGAAATTTTTTATATTATTTCTTAATTTACTAAAATTTCCCATAGGATCTTTTTCTTCTTAATTTTGATCATTTTGACCACACAATTGTTTTTCAACAAGCAGTTTTCAAACTTCTGGTCTTAGATCTTGCAACCCACCTATTCCTTGGGGGCAGGTCCTGGATCTATGTCCAAGTAACCAGTGTCTGGACACTGTAGCTGGGTTCTCAGTAGAATGTGCTTGACAAGGCAATCCCCATCCTAACCACAGCTGGGCTATGGCTGCTGCCTTATGAGTGGCATTTCTCCCACGTGGGATTTTATAACTTAATGTTAGTTCATTTTGCTCCTCCTCCCTAGTATTTTCTACTTGTAACTTTTTAAGGAGTTATTAGCCTTGAACAATTCTAGCTGAGTCTGGTTACACCTAATTCAACTTACAGAACCATCGTGCTGGAGCTAGAACCCTATTCTCAATGCCCACCAATATTTGTATAGGTTAAATTTCCATGACAGACCCTATTTAACAGCTCTGTCAAGACAACCCCTTGCCCTCGAGGTGAAATTCGGTTTTGGAAGTGAGAGGGGTGGTAGCTGGTACAAATTAAATGTGAATCTCCTTTCATTCCTCCAAATACAACACCAGATATTGTGCCAATCAAAAAAGATCAGAAAAAGGAGGCAAGAAGGCATGATATGCCTCGTAAGGCAAACATAATATCAACCTTGTGTTTTCTTGCTAAATATGTAGACTTTAAACTTTTAAGATATATATTTAATAATATAATATAAAATAAAATGTATATAACAAACTGAGTAGAAACAATAAAAAATTATGAGTTTTTACAGAACAAAGCACTCCCTTTCACAAATAAGTTGGGAATAACGAAGAGATGGAGAGGGAAGAGGGAGAAAGAAAAAAAGGAGAGAGATGTGTATACATGCATATAAAATATACAAATATATTTGTTTAGAAGACTTTAAGGGTTGGAGTGATAGCACAGTGGTAGGGTGTTCGCCTTTCACTCGGCCAACCTGTGTTCGATTCCTCCACCCCTCTCAGAGAGCCCAGCAAGCTACCGAGAGTCTCGAGCCTGCATGGCAGAGCCTGGCAAGCTACCTGTGCGTATTGGATATGCTGAAAACAATAACAATAAGTCTCTCAATGAGAGACGTTACTGGTGCCTGCTCAAACAAATCAACAAGCAATGGGATGACAGTGACAGTGACTAAAAAGACATTAAGAGACATAGATTCTTGTTTGGAATCTGATTCAAACAAACTTCTAAAAAGTGAAACATATATTACAGAAATTTGTTCACCAACGGAATATTGGATAATCACTGTATCACTGTAGTCCCATTGACACTGCTGTCTCATGGATTTGCTCGAGCAGGCGCCAGTAACATCACCAGTAACATCTCCATTCGTCCCTATCGCATTCAGGGTCAGAGGAATGAGGCCCATTGTTGTTAGTGTTTTGGGCATATCGAATAAGCCATGGGAAGCTTGCCAGGCTCTGCTGTGAGAGATTCTGCATCCTCTCTTTCAGGAGCTTTGTTTTATAGTCTCTGGATCTTGGCCGTTGATGAGATTACATGGTACCATGGGCAGTTAGTGGGTGTGACTGCCAAGCTACTGGAAAATGGAGGATCTCATTAGAGGAGGTCCAGTCCCGATCCGAGCAGGCTTGGAGATGACCCTGCTTACTTGGGTTCCTCTGTCAGTTCCTTCATGGGTGAGGCCCGTCTGAGCATGTGGAGGGTGGTCCTGGCTGGTTTCTGGAGGTTTTTGACTGCTGGGGCTCTGCTTGGGGTGAGGAGGGAAACTCAACCCTCCCCCTTCTGAGGGGCCCCACTGAAGACAACCTGGCGTGTGCGTGCAGGAGATTCTGGATAATATTGGATAATATGATGAAATTATTGCTATACTTTTAGGTGTGTTCAAAGTACTACACATTTTTAAACAGAGACATTTTTGAAATAATTATGGGTAAAAAGATATGTCTGGTATTTAGAAAATAATTCATGTTTGGGTATTCATGGACATTGAGATGAGAATTTTTGAAGTTGCCATTAAATCTTTCTTGAAAAAGTAAACTTGCAGAAAATTTGAATGCTACATTGGTGGCTGTGTCTGTTTGAGGGAAGTAAGTTCCAGATGGGGATAGCAAATACTGAGGCTTCGAGCTAGGAGATTGCCTAACAACAGATAACATGAGGGTGAGAGGAGGGGAGAGGAGCAGTAGCTATGGGAAATAAGCTCAAGAGTGGCCTCAATTCTATGAACTTGAAAGATGATTAGAAGATTTGTCTTTTACTTTTCATATTATTTCATAATTCATTGATGTATTTGCTCACATTTCTCAATTATTACATCTTTGACTGCCGAGTGACTAGTCAGAAATACAAGGGTAGAACCCAGATCAGTTAGGAGAGTCTGGGAACAATTCATATAGGTGACCCTGATAGCAAATGCGAGGCAGTGTGACTGTCACAGAAGCAAAGAATCCTGATAGCTATTGAAGACAGAGTGACATGATTAATAGCAGATATGACATGTGTTGGAGAAAGTAAAGGCATAGGTGGTCTTTCATAGACATGAGTGAAGTAGTTGGACAATAAGTGTTTTTTCAAAAGTGTCACTTTTTGATATTGTACTCCCATAAACTTTTATCTTTCTGTGAGTTGGGATCACATCTTACTTAATTTTATACCATCATGCTTATGGCATTGTGCCTTATATTAGGTGTCTGTCAAATGTTTTCTTCAGGACTATACGGCCCCAATACACAGATAGAGAGTTGAACAGAGCTGCTTCAGGATTGCTGGCAGAAGGGGTCCATGTGCTGCATGGAATCCCTGCTCTCGTCATTGAGATCTTAGAACACTGCAACTTATTTCTAGCTCTCTCATCAATGGAGGGACATACATATCAGCTATGAAACTTGTAGTTAGAAGTTAGAAATATACTTCAAATGTGCTGGAGATTCATTGTACACAGTAAGAACAAAATAAGTTCAGTGGGAAATTGCTACCACAGAGGCAGATGCCCTGCTCTTTGTGGGTTGCCAAGAGTTCAGCTGAGAGGAAAAGGAGTGCAGTCATTGTCTTTAGAGGAACAAAGATGAATCTTGCCCAAAATGAAGAATAGGCAGAGCTGGTTCTTAAGTCTCATTCAAATGGCCCCTTGTGTGTGGTGAGTACAGATGAAGGGCTGAGTAGGGATGGCCAGGATTCTAACCTGACCTACTAAGATTTGTCTGGGATGCCAGCTGCTAGGGTTGACTGGAGTCCAAAGTGTTGGACCCAGAGAAAAGGAAATCCCAGGGGCTAGGATTGGCCGTTTCATTTTTTATTTCTGTATCCTAGAATGGCAGAGCCCACGATTGGCAAGTCTTGCAACTTCCCTGCTGGCTCTTGTTCTCTGCACTATGGCAAATAGAGCTTCCTTCAAACCCCCTGCTAATTGACTTGACAAAGTTGTCCCAGAATTTTCTCTTACAAGGTAAGCATGGTGTGACTATTTTCAAAACTCAGAAACTAAAATAAACATTTTCTTCTATGCTCAGAAAAAAATATCAACAGACTGCATAAATGGTATGTGAAAAAGGGCTAAATTTGGTGCTATGAGTGGAAACTACTTATATATTATATGCTATGTGTAACTTATGACTGCTACAGATGACAAACTAAAACTTACTTATTCTCTTACCTTCTCTCCCTTCCTCTAACTGCCATACCATATAGATAGAAAATTACACACACAAACACACAAACTCTATATCTCTCCCATACATACACCTCTTTTGTTATAAGATTGTAAGGAATTTGCAGCTATTTTCCTGCTCTTAGTTTAGCTAAGTGAATAAACAATGTGGACAGTGAATAACAAGTAAATACTAAAAAACAAAAACTAATTTAGTAGGTACAGGAATATTTAATAATTTTGTCTGAAACAATAAGTACTGAGTAGGAATATCATTTGTTTCCAAAAAATAATTCATTAATGAATAAAAACAATGTTGGTATAGGCTAACCTTTGTTACAAAGCAGTCAATATTTTTAAGAATATCTGAATAGAATTAAAGTTCATTATATGTTGTATTTTATTCAAGAAAATAGAATTTTCATAGCACATTTCATTTGGTTGGCT
The DNA here is from genome assembly GCF_027595985.1 of Sorex araneus. NCBI lineage: Eukaryota > Metazoa > Chordata > Mammalia > Eulipotyphla > Soricidae > Sorex > Sorex araneus. The sequence goes on from NC_073304.1 coordinate 110,616,914, forward strand.
CTTCTTTAGGCTTGATCTAGCAAAGGTATAAAGTCTAGAGATTCATTGGCCAATTCGTAACAATATTCTCTATGGTGTGGATTAATAGTGAACTCAGACACCAACGAAAGTTTCCTTCATGCTTGTGTCTGATTTTGTGCTGCTCCCATGTCACTGGGACCAACCCCTGCATTAAGCTCTGCCTGTCTCCCGGGCTTCAGCCTCTGGAACCCCAAGGCTAGGAACCCTGATTCAGCAGACCTGAAAGAAATTGCATTCATATCAACCTTTTCCTTCCCTTTGCGTTGCCTCAAATACCTGTATATGACAAGGGGATGTCCGCTCATGAGTGGAGAGTAAGAATCTTGTTTTAGGGGTTGGAATTAGAAATCTGGAATCAAACGGGGTTTTCTTAAATATATACGTTTTAGGGGCTGCAGCGATAGCACAGCGGTAGGGCGGTAGCCTTTCACACGGCCAACCCATGTTCAACTCCTCCGCCCCTCTCAGAGAGCCCGGCAAGCTACCGAGAGTATCGAGCCTGCAAGGCAGAGCCTGGCAAGCTATCTGTGGTGTATTGGATATGCCAAAAACAAGCTATCTGTGGTGTATTGGATATGCCAATAAGTCTCACAATGAGAGACATTATTGGTGCCCACTCGAACAAATCGATGAGCAAAGGGATGACAGTGACTCGATATATATGTTTAATTAACATATATATCTAATATATATGTTAATTTTTTACAGACTTACAAACTTTTGTGATTACGTTTCAGTCATACAATGATCAAGTACCCATCCCTCCTCCAGTGCCCATTCTCCACCACTAATGTCCCCAGTATCCCTCCTGCCACTCCCACCTCCCACCCCATCTACCCCGCTGGCAGGCACATTCTCTCTCTCTCTCTCTCTCTCTCTCTCTCTCTCTCTCTCTCTCTCTCTCTCTCTCTCTCTCTCTCTCTCTCTCTCTCTCTCTCTCCCATCCCGAGCAAGCCCTCCAACCATCATTTATTTGGTGGTCCCTTCTCTATCCCAGCTGCCTTTTCCCCTTTTGGATTCACTCTGCAATCACTTGCTGACCTGCAATTTGATGCTTCAGAGCAGCCACTCTTCACCTCGCTCCCTCCCTCTGCACACCACTATCCACAGTCATTATCCTCAGGCACAAAATCCCCAAACTACTTTCTTCTCCCCCTCTCTCTCCCTATTTTTCTCTTATCTTTGGAGAGACTGAGAGATAATAGTATTTTCAATTACTTTAGCAATGTCACAGTGTGGGAAATTTCCCCTCGAACAAAAGTCTCAAAACTAGTGAGAGTTCCCTGGATAAAACAAGTTTAGTTCAGTTTAAACAATGCAATGCAACCTGAGCCCTGCTAGAATAAAAATGGAGATTACCATGACTTTCATGCTATACATTAAAGGTGCTTGCTTGTTGATTGCTTATCACCCTATAGCCACAGCTGTGTAAATGCACCAGCCTTTGTAGTTAACATGTATTTGACAGTATGTACTTAACTTTGCAGATAAGTATAAAGTTAAGTAGAGATCCAGGAGGAAGGTGATGCTAAATAAGTAAATAAGCCAAAATAACTAAATAAATAAGCAAAAACGCAGAGGGCTGTCAAGGCTAATTTGCTACCTGGCCAGTCAAGGTCTCATTCTCTAGCGATGGAGTGGAAGGTGCTCGTTTCACCAGCTTTGCAATGGTGGTTCTTCACATCGTGCTACTCCAGGAAGCCCTGCAGATTAACTGATGGTTTTATCCTGTCCCGATCAAGCAGTTGCAAAGCCAGTGCTTTGGAGTTGCCCTTCAAGTCAGATTAGCTCTCCTTTTGCGGCTCCGGTTAATCTAACTTCTAGAAGTCCATGGCAATCAGATTCTTCATGTGCTCTTGCTTTGTACTCCAAAGAACTGCCCAAATAATGGGGATCCTGGAAAGGGAGGTGAGTAAACTGGACAAGTGATATCTGTGTAAAGGGAGCGATGACCCATACTGAAGGGACGGCGATCTGCTCTTCACTCGGTTTCTACACTGTCTGAAACAACGGTTTTATCAAAACAAAGATGACACACAGACATAACAGCTTTGAATATCTGAGAGATGTTCTTTGTAGCTCAAGGAGAAAATTGAAACTGTGATTACCCTATTCACTATATTTGGTTGTATATTCATCTAGTGTTTTATCAAAATTTTGCAATCTGCACATTCCTTTGGAATTTTTGTTTTAATTATTATTTATCGAATAATTATTAACCTTATTATTTTAAGTATGTACATTGATAGAGTATATTTAAAGAAACAGATATAGAGAAAATATCCATAGTCCCATTACCAAGAATCAACTATTATCTATATTTTGGCATTTCCTTTCATAAATGAAAATGTGTACATACTTCTGCAATTTTTATCATATTATATGTGAGGTTTTACATCCTCTAGTCTACCATTATTATATAAATATATGTTTGCTTTTTATTAAAAAGATCATCTGTGCCCTTTATAAACGTGGTTTTCATATTTTATCTATCAATCTATATTGCCCAAGTGCTTAGGATTAAAAATCTTATTACAAAAAAAAAATCTTATTACAATTTGATCATTCAAGGCATAGTGTTTATTGGTATTTCTATTTTGATGTGTTTATTACTAAGAATTGCATCTTCAAACCATAATATTAAATAATTTCTTTAGTTTTGAATGTCTGTCCCTAGGTCTTTGCCTATATATATTTTTATTTACATTATAGATGTATATTTGATTTGAGGGCCTCAGTCAGCATTACTTAGACATTACTCTTGACTCTTTGCTCAGGGATCACTACTGAAGGTCAGGGGGCAGGACTGATCATTTGTGGTGCTGGGGATCAAACCCAGGTGGGCAGCATGCAAGGCAAGCACCTTGCCCACTGAACTACCTCTTAAGTCTCCACCTCCACTTTTCTATTGTTGCAATTATCCTCATATCATTTATTTTAAGACATTTTTAACATATTAAAGTAAGCTATTGGAGGCTGGAGCGATAGCACAGCGGGTAGGGCGTTTGCCTTGCACACGGCCCACCCGGGTTCAATTCCCAGCATCCCATATGGTTTCCTGAGCACTGCCAAGAGTAATTCCTGAGTGCATGAACCAGGAGGACTCCTGTGCATCACCAGGTGTGACCCAAAAAAAGCAAAAAGCAAAATAAAATAAAATAAAAATAAATAAAGTAAGCTATCTAGGCCAGACAGGTAGTACAGTGAATAGGGTGCTTGCCTTGTACACTGCCAACCTGGGTTCCATCCAGGGCACCTTATATGGTCCTTCAAGCCCACCAGGAGTAGTCCCTGAATTCAGAGCCAAGAGTAAGCCCTGAGCACCCCTGGACATGGCCACAAAACAAAAGTAAGTTATCCTGGATATCTTGTCTGTAGTTCAATTTTATTTTTGTCTAACATTTTCCTTTTTTAATCAGAGAAATTTTACATTATTCAACAGTCATATTCTTCTTTTCCACTGTGAATTCTACTTCTGTGTCATCTTTTACTTACACCCAGTCTACACCCAGCTTTCTCTCATCACTCAGGTGCATGCTTTTGTTGCACACTAAGGAAACATGCCCCTGACTTTGTGACCCTAGTCAGCCCTCCCTCCACATTGCAGGCAGCATAGCCAGCTTCTATTTGATAGCTCTCTAGAGCATTAAATAAGCATGCTTGCTTCTCAACCCAGTTCCCCCTGTAGTTTCCCCATCTGGCATGCTTAGACCAAAGCAATTAAATATCATTGACTCAGTTGGGGGGGAGGTGCTTAGGAAATCTGTTCTGGTATCTCAGTTAGACTTGGAATCAGAAGCTCCTCCTGACCCTCGGCAGTAGACTTCCTGCTCCGAGGCGCTGTGCTCTCTCACCAGAGCTACACCGCTAGCCCCGAACTGGTTTTCTGTTCCCACTTCTGAATCTTACCTCAAGGCCAACAGAACGAAGGAACTGGGTGATCTTTTAGAATCTACCTAGATGAATCAGAGTCACTGTGACCTGCCAGGTGCCTCCCCTCTTCCTTCCCTCCTGTCCCCGCCTTCCTGCTAACTTCCACTTCTCTGTCTTCCTGTTTTGCATTTCCACACACCAAGAATTTTCTTTTTCTTTATTTCTTCTCTCTCTGTGTCTCACTCTGTCTCTCTCTGTCTCTTTCTGTCTGTCTCTCTGTCTCTCTCTGTCTCTTTCTGTCTGTCACTCTCTGTCTCTCTGTCTCTGTCTCTGTCTCTGTCTCTGTCTCTGTCTCTCTCTCTCTCTCTCTCTCTCTCTCCTTTGTTTTTTTTTCTTGTTTTGGAGTGACACCCAGCTGCATTTAGGGCTTACCCTGTTGGCTCTGTGCTCTGGGATCATTCCTACTGGTGCTCAGGGATTGAACTCAGGATGCGATGCTAGGTATTGAACCAGGGCCAGCCATTTGAATGCAGCACATTATCTTCTGTACTATTTCTCCAGTCCTTCCAAGAATGTCCCAAAGCAAGAATTCCTTCATCTCTACCCAAACATCATCATACCTGTTTTTGTTCTGATTTTCCATTGCAACTCTCACCTTCTAACAAACTGTAATCTGTTTATTTCTTGCATCTATTTTTTATTCATGCAACTGCTCTGTTAGAATGTGAGTTTAATGAAAACAGTAATTTTGTGTCATTTCCAGATGGATCCTAAATACTTCGAAAAGCTCTGGCATAAAGATTTTCAGCAAAGACACATTCAATCAATAAATCCTTTAAAAGTCCTCCATGCTGAAGTATAGTTTTTATTTATCTTTTATTGCATTTTGATGCTCAAGGCTACTCATGACTCAGGCTCACAGGATATGCAGGGCTAGAGACTCAACTTAGGCCTCTTGAATCAAAGTATCTGCTCTAGCATTTTAAGTGATCTTTCTTTCCCCTCAATGAAGAAAAGTTTTTAACTGTTTTATTTTTAGCTATTCATTTGTACCTGCAGCATTTCTTGGTTATCAAGACATTCCTAATATGTTAGACATAGTAATTATAAGATATGTTTAGCTTTGTTAAGCAGCTGGTTAATTTTTAATCAACTGCACTTAATTTTTATTTCTATATTTTATTCTATATTTTATTAATAGTACATTCTAGATTCTCTATATAAGAACCTAATTTATGGCTTTTTAAAACCTAGGTGGATATTTACACAACACTCTCATCACTTTTTCTGGATTTTGAGTACAAAATTATAATAGATGAATTTATTCTAAATACCTGAGTAGAGATGCTCCTTCTTCAGATCCAGCCCCTGAATATTGCTCATAGTCTCATAGTCTTGCACACAAGTCCATCATTATCAACAGATATATATTTGCTTCCATGTCCTAGCATTTAATGATGAGTCTCATAACAAGCCACTATTTCTTCCAGAGACACAATATATGAATGTGTTGAACAGAGGGCCTCTTTGTGAGGTTATGACCTGAGATATTGGCAATTAGTTTAAGTATGGATATTCCAGAGCCTGTAGAATCATGAAGACAAGAAAACAGGGAAAGGGAAAGATAGGATTAAATAGAGATTAAAATTTAGCTCCCATAATCATGCCACCAGACTCCACGTCAGGCTGTTTCCACTTGGGACACCCCAGAAGGGGGTGGGTGAGAGCCCTCCCCACCCCAAGGGACCCAGCCCTGGCAGCGAACCTCTACTACCCAACCATGTCCACGCTCTAGGCCACTTCCCACATGCTCAGGCCAAGCCTCACACATGAGCAAAATCCCACGGAACTCAGGTAATGCGGAACTTTGTGATCTTGGACTCTGGGCTCAATGGGACCCAGAGCAGAGATTCTCTGCCTGCTTCCCCCAGTCTCCGACCACCCAGGGGTCACAGCCATAAGCCACCTCCTGCCAATGCCAGATAATCTCCTCATCGGCCACCCTCCAGAACTCACATATGCTTCTCGAGCAAGGGAGCATAAAATGAAACCCCCATAACCATGCCACCGGACTCCATGCCAGGCTGTTTCCACTCAGAGAGGGGCAGGTGAGAGCCCTCCCCGCCCCAAGAGACCCAGCCCTGGAAGCCGACCTCCCCGGACCACGTGGCCGCATCATAAGACACTCCCTACCTATTTTCCATAAAATCTAGAGGGAAATATATATGTATGAATATATATATATATATGCCTCTTGGAGAGCCAGCAAGCTACCAACAGTATCCCACCCACAGATATGCCAAAAACAGTAACAATAGCAGGTCTCATTCCCCTGACCCTGAAAAAGCCTCCAATCGTTGGGAAAGATGAGTAAGGAGAGGCTGCTAAAATCTCAGGGCTGGGACGAATGGAGATGTTACTGGCACCCGCTCAAGTAAATCATTGAACAAAGGGATGACAATGATACAGTTATACAGTGAAAATTGAGCCTAGATTTTTCCCATCATACTAGCAAACAAGTCCTGCTTTTCGACCTTCACCTTGCTTTCTAGAATTGCTTGTATCTCTTGTTTTCAATGGAAGAAATTCTGTCTTAACATAAGAAGTCTATTTGAAAATCTTAAAAGATGTTGCATAATGGCGGTGGCCTTGGCACAAATGGCTGCTTTACCTGTCTCTTAAGTTTCTGCAAATGAAATAAAATTTAAATTGATGAAACTGTAACCCTTATAGAAAGCAAGAAAAAAATTCACAAGCACATCAGAAAATTTAAGATATACTAAATAATAGTAAGGAGGTTACTTAGAAATGACAGAAAAATCAGAGGAGAGTTGCTACTGAAATAAAAGACTTCTCTGGTCATCCCAAAAGAACTACAAAGATGACAAGAGCAGGTAATACACACACTGGGCAATGGACAAGATTGAAAACAGTGCTGAGCATACCTGGAGGGGGTTTAGTGGAGGGAGCAGGTCAAGCACATGCCTTGATCTCTCCTACTCATTGCTAAGCCAAGTCTACTGTTTCAAAATAGAGTGGCAATTTGCAAAGAAGGACTCTGCATAGTGGAGAGAGGACTAAACAACAAACAAAAAAAGAACTGGATGGCATTTATGAAATTTCATAATAAGCAGAGTTGTTTCTCCAAAATGCAAGAGTTTTGAATAAGAGTGCACACACCTAAAACAAACATACCAATCCAGTTTCTGAATGGATATCCCAATGTCTCAATGTTTTTAAAAAATGATAAATTGGTCTTTATAAAAATTAAAAATTGCTGTCTTCTAAATAGACACCGTTAAGAAAATAAAAATGCAAAATATCTGGGAGAAATTTTTGTAAATTACATACTTGATAAAATCATTTTTTCTGAATAGTGAAGAAATCTCAAAACAAATCACCAAGGGGCTGGAGCAATAACACAGCTAGTAGGGCGTTTGCCTTGCACGAAGCCAACCCGGGTTCGATTCCCAGCATCCCAGATGGATCCCTTAGCACCGACAGGGGTGATTCCTGAGTCCAGGAGTAACCTCTATGCATCGCCAGGTGTGACCCAAAAAGCAAAAAAATACAACTCACCAAATGCCCAATTAAAACAATTCAATTTAAAACGGGCAAAAAAGATTGAACAGCTGCTTCAGGAGTATCACTTGTATCACTTGTAGTCCCGTTGATCTTCGATTTGCTCAAGCGGGTGCCAGTAACATCTCCATTTGTCCCTGTCGCGAGCTAGTGTAGCCCAATGATACCTGCTCACTTCAGGAACAGAAAGAGCCTCAAATCGTTCACTCAGAGATTTGACGAAGAAATCTGACCATCTAGTTGGTGCGCGGCCACGAGGTCTTCTGACGTCCTGTGAAATCCAGTCTGTAACAGCTCTAGTCCAACGGTTGTCTTTGAATCTCATTACATGACCAGCCCATCTGATTTTTGATGCCTTGGCAAACGAGACAGCATCCCTGATTTTTGACCGTCGACGGAGGTCAGAACTCCAGATTCCTTCTCTCACTTGAGTGAGACATGACATTCCCAGCATAGCTCTTTCGATTCCTCTTTGGATACCCTAATAGCATTCTCATCCTGCTCGCATAGAGCCCAAGTCTCTGAGGCATATGTTAGTGCAGGAAGAATGGTGGAATCGAAAAGATGTGCCCGGAGTTGGAGGTTCTTCATTTTCTTAACCACCTCTTCGACACTCTTGAAGGCATTCCACGCTGCTCTTTTCCTCCTGCACAGTTCTGGCACCAAGTCATTCCTCATGTTTTCTCGACCCAGGTACACATAGCTGCTGCATTCGGAAATGTTCATTCCATTGAGAGCAAATGGAGCTTCAGGGACCAGTTCGTTTTTCATGAACATCGTCTTGTTGAGATTCAGCTGCAATCTGACCTTTCCACACTCACGGTCGAAGTCGGCCAGCATTTGTGCAGCTTGGCTAATGTTTGGCGTTATGAGAATGATGTCATCAGCGAAGCGGAGGTGGTGTAATTGCCGACCGTCTATCTTCACTCCCATTCCTTCCCATTCCAGTAGTTGCATGATGTTCTCAGGGGCGGCACTGAAGATTCAGCACCATAGACCATATCCACACAGTGACCAAACTCATTGAAGTTTCGAGAGAGTTCAAGATGCCGCTCTGTCTAACATTCATCGAATTAAAGAAGGCCTTCGGGGGCTGGAGAGATAGCACAGCGGGTAGGGCGTTTGCCTTGCACGCGGCCGACCCGGGTTCGAGTCCCAGCATCCCATATGGTCCCTGAGCACGGCCAGGGGTAGTTCCTTAGTGCAGAGCCAGGAGTAACCCCTGTGCATCGTCAGGTGTGACCCAAAAAGCAAAAAAAAAAAAAAAAGAAGAAGGCCTTCGATTCTGTTGAGACTGAGGCGGTCATCGAAGCCTTGATCAAACAGGGCGTTCAAACTCAGTATATCAAAATCCTCCGAGAGCTGTATTGTGGATTCACCACCAGGATCTCACCATTCTACAAGGAAGTGATCATTGATGTAAAGAGAGGGGTGAGGCAAGGTGATACCATTTCACCGAAACTCTTCAGTGCCGCCCTTGAGAACATCATGCTTCAGGAGTATATGGAAAATATTTGATAGTAAATAATTACAATATACTTGATGTCATGAATCATTAAGAAATGCAGATTTAAACCATAATGATATTAATACCCATTTATCTGAGTGACGCAAATTTAAAAAATTGTAATTCTCATACACTATTGCTGAATATGTGAGAAAGTCACAATCAACTTTGTAATGATTTTGTAAGTCCTTAAAAAGTTAAACATGGCAGAGCGGGAGTGATAGTACAGCGGGTAAGATGCTTGCCTTGCACACAGCTGACCTGGGCACCTGTATGGTCCCAAGCCCCATCAGGAGTGATCCCTGAATTTAGAACCAAGAGTAAGCCATGAGCAGCACCAGGTGTGCCCATAGCCCTTCCATCCATTGCACTTTAAAAAATAATGTGAAACATGAAATGAGATAAATAGCACAGAGGAGTAGAATGCATATCTTGCAATAAGTTCTACATTTGCTACCTTGTGCCACAAGTTCCCTGGGCACCGCTGAGCGTGAGCCTACTGGCCACTGGGCACCACTGGTGCTGCTGGACACAGAGGATCCTGACATAGGCCGTCAGGTCCTCGTTGCCTGTTCAATGCCTGACTGGGAAGTCCAGGGCTGGTAGTGGCCCCAGGTCTTTGAGCACCACTGGTGGCGGGGGGTGGGGGGTCTTCCCCTAAAAAGCTTAACATAACCCTGACATACAAACCACTAATTTTATGTTTTGAAATGGCCCATAGACATCAACAAAAGTTAACCATAGCCTTATCTGTAATATCTCCAACTAGGAATAATGCAAAAATTTATCATCAGAAATGAAGCTTGTAGCTATATAACAAAATATTACTAGTAGAAAGAAGTGGAAGATGGATAACAGGGTTAATCTCAGAATTATTTTGTCGAGTAAGGAAAGCAACCTGACATATCCATATATATCATGTATATAAATGTATGCATACAAATATATTCACATAAATACAAAACATAAATAATGTATATAACACCATAAACTGACATTTATTTAGGGAAAGAGTAGTGGTTGATGAGATGGTAGAATTACAAAAGGGCTCCAGGGTGATTCAAGAATTTTTTTTAAAAGGGGGGCTTAAGAAAACTTTTTAAAATCAATTAATTGTTAAAGAAAATGAGTTGGACATAAAAACAGTTAGAAGAAAAAATTATTGTTGAGAATTTGTCAAAGTTTTAAATATTGGTAGTGACAAGTTTTGGGATATGTTCAAGATACTGAGAAAGAAAATGGCCAGAACATTAACTGGGTGTTTTTGTATACACTAACACATTGATGATTAAGAGAAGTTTCTTAAAATAAATACAAAATTACAAATCTTAATAAAATCAAAGTTAAAAAGACAAGGAATGCAGGATAAAAAGTTAAAGGCACTATAACTATAGCCTACTCCTGTGAAATGAGAAATCAATACATTTAAATGATCAGAAAAGGAAATTATAATTAAAAGAATGAAATCTGTTACTAGTTACTATAAGAAAGCAAAAAAGGAAGAAAAATAAGATGGAGTAAAAGTGTGCAGTGTCTCTTTTCCTTTGAGAAAGATCAGTTGATCTTGTTAAAGTTTAGTAAATCCTAAATGAAATTTTGAAGGTGGTAAAAACTCCAGTGAAATCTGAACAAATCTTATATTTAGATTTCAGATAGCTTAAATTTTGCAGTATTATACTAGTGTCAATTTTCAGTGTGGTAATTGTTTATGGTTATGTATAATGGTAACAAGTGAAAGTTGAGAATAGGGCATATGGGAATTTTCATATTTGTTTTTAATGTCTCTTCAAGTATAGGTCATCATAATATAAAAAGTTTGTAAAAGTTGATAAGTCAAGAAACAGTCTTCCCATTCACAATTATGCCTCAGAAAATTAGATGAAAGACCTTTAAAAACAAAATTGCAAAATCCCACTACAAGAAATAAAAGAGGGGGGCTGGAGCAATAGCACAGCGGGCAGGGTGTTTGCCTTGCAACGCGACCCACCCAAGTTCGATTCCCAGCATCCCATATGGTCTCCTGAGCACTTCAGGGATGACTCCTGAGTGCAGAGCCAGGAGTAACCCCTGTGCATTGCCAAGTGTGGCCCAAAAAGAAAAAAAAAGAAATAAAAGAGGACATGAGGAAATGAAAATACATCCTCTCTCATGGACGGAGAGGATTAACAGTGTCAAAATGACAATACTTTCCAAAGCATATTATAGATTCATTGCAGTTTCTATAAGGGTACCATGACACTTTTGAAAGAAATAGATCAAATACTCCCCCGCCCCCGAATAGCTTAAGCAATCCTCTGGGAAAAAAAGGTGAGAGACATCACTTTCTCTAAGTTCAAACTATATTATAAAGTGGTAGTAAATAAAACATCATGGTACTGGAATAAAGACAGACCCTCAGATCAATGGAATACAAAGGAAAAACAGAGATAGACTGCCAGGTATATGGTCGGTTAATCTTCGATAAAGAAGCAAAAATATAAAGTGGAATAAGAAAAGCCTCCTCAGCAAGTGGTCTTGGGAAACCTGCTTGGCAACCTACAAAAAAAAAACAAACAACAACAAAAAAAAAACACCTCAGACCTCTATCTAATTCCATGCAAAAAAAAAAGAAATCAAATGGATTAGAAATCTCAGCATAGGTTTGATTAGTAAAGTAGCAAGTTACAAAATCAAAACCTAAAAGTCCTTGGCTTTCCTATATACAAATAATGAATGAGAAGAAAGAGACATTAAAAAGACAATCCCGTTCATTATAGTGCCTTAGAAAATCAAGTACCTTGGAATCAGCTTAATTACAGAGGTGAAAGACCTATACAATGAAAACTACAAAACACTACTACAAGAAATAAAAGAGGATACCAGGAAATGGAGACTCACACCCTGCTCGTGGATCAGGAGGAGGAGCACTGTCAAAATGGCAATGCTCCCCAAAGCATTATACAGATTCAATGGGGTCCCTATCAGGATATTCATGACATTTTTCAAAGAAATAGACAAAACACTCCTGAAATTCATATGGAGCAATAAACCCCCACGAATATCTAAGCATCCTTGGGAAAAAGAAAATGGGTGGCATCACCTTCCCCAACTTCAAACAGTACTACAAAGCAGTAGTAATTAAAACAGCATGGTATTGGAATAGAAACAGACCCTCAGACCAGTGAAGTAGAGTTGAATATTCTGACACAGACTCTCAAGTATATGACCACTTAATCTTTAAAGTAAAATAAAATAATGTAAGAAATGTGAAGTGAAACAAGGAAAGCCTCTTCAACATTAGTGGTTGTGCATGCAGTGGACAGCTGCATGCACAAAAAATAAACTCTGACCTCTATCTAACATCAGGCACAAAAGTCAGATCAAAGTGGATTAAAGACCTCATTATCAGACTTGAACCCATAAGGTACATGGAGGAAAATGTAGGTTGAACCCTCCATGACATTGAAGCTAAAGGCATCTTTAAAGATGAGACACTGACCAAGCAAGTGGAAACAAATATAAACAAATGGGACTACATTAAACTAAGAAGCTTCTGCACCTCAAAAGAAACAGTGACCAAAATACAGTGAGAGCCCACAGAATGGGAAAGAATATTTACCCAATACACATCAGATAAGGGGTAATATCCAGGATATACAAGACATCCTCAAAATTGTACAAGAAAATAAACCTCCAACCCCATCAAAAAATGGGGAGAATAAATGAACAGAAAACTTCCTCAGAGAAAATATACAAATGGCCAAAAGGCAAATGAAAAAATGCTCTACATAGCTAATCACCAGAGAGATGCAAATCAAAACAACAATGAGATATCATATCACACCACAGAGACTGGCACACATCAAAAAGAACAAAAGCAACCAGTGCTGGCATGGATGCGGGGAGAAAGGGATGCTCTTTCACTGTTGGTGGGAATGCCGACCAGTCCAATGGAAAACAATATGGACATTCCTTCAAAAACTATAAATTGAGTTCCTATATGACCCATAAATACCACTTGTAGGAATATATCCTGGGGATGCAAAAAAGCACAGTAGAAATGACATCTGCACCTGTATGTTCATTGCAGGACTGTTCAGAATAGCCAGAATCTGGAAACAACCGAAGTGCCAGAACACAGACAACTGGTTAAAGAAACTTTGGCACTACACAATGGAATACTATGCAGCTGTTAGAAAAGATGAAGTCATGAGTCGGGCCCGTGCTCGGCTCCGGCCGGCCGGGTTTTCGGCCCGGGCGCCCATGCCCCTGCAGAGCCGGTGGATGTGGAACAAGCGGGAACCAGAGACAGCTTTAGGAATTGGGGTTCCAGCAAGTGCCTGCACCCATGTATGGAGACTGTGAATTAAGCCTTTGCCCCACGCCGGCTAACGGAGGAAAGAACCTTCCTTCTTGGTCTCTCTCCCCTCCGGGAGAAGGCGTGGTGTCCGACATTTTGTGGGTCCGTTGAGAAGGTACGAACTTGGTGGCGCGGAAAAAAAAAAAAAAATGTGTGCTTTGAACTTGAAACAGCCGCAGGATACAGAGCCAGCCCTAGTCGGGCCTGTGCTCGGCTCCGGCCGGCCGGGTTTTCGGCCCGGGCGCCCATGCCCCTGCAGAGCCGGTGGATGTGGAACAAGCGGGAACCAGAGACAGCTTTAGGAATTGGGGTTCCAGCAAGTGCCTGCACCCATGTATGGAGACTGTGAATTAAGCCTTTGCCCCACGCCGGCTAACGGAGGAAATATGTAATTTCTGGCAGAATTTTCCCAGGACTTTATACAGAAATCCAAAACAGCGTCCGCGCGACTTAACATTTATAATTGTCATCAATGTGAAAGGGTTCCATTTGAACAGGTCAGACTTGGGGGGGAAACTCCAAATAATAACAGTAAGTTTTTGTTGAAATATTGAAGGTTCTTAATGTAACAGCCACCTCTGGACTATGAGCTAAGCAAAAGCCCCACGCTGGCCAACGTGGCGTGGAGTACACCATACTATGAGGCGCAGGAAGGGGGATGATGGGGAAAAATTAAAAAAAAAAAATGGAAAAGGAAAAAGAGAAAAAAAAAGAGAGAGAGAGAGTTATGTCAACTATAGTGAGTTTTGTGTTGAATTATGGAATGTAATCAAGGTAAAGAAAAAATGAAGTGAAATTCATTAGTTATACAGTAGGGGGTAGGGGGTGGGGGCGGGGGGTAAACTGGGGTTTCTGGTGGTGGAATTTGGGCACTGGTGAAGGGATGGGTGTTTGAATATTGTATAACTGACATATAAACCTGAGAACTTTGTAACTTTCCACATGGTGATTTAATAAAAATTAAAAAAAAAAGATGAAGTCATGAAATTTATTTATAAGTGGATGATCATGGAGAGTATCATGCTAAGTGAAATGAGTCAGAAAGAGAGGGACAGACATAGAATGACTGCACTCATTTGTGGAATATAAAATAACATAATATGAGACTAACACCCCAAGGACACTAGAGACAAGAGCCAGGAGCATCACTCCACAGTTTAGAAGCCTGTCTCATATGCTGTGGGAAAAGGCAGTTGGGATAGAGAAGGGATCACTAAGTCAATGATGGTTGGAGGGATCACTCAGGATTGTAGATGTGTGCTGAAAGTAGACTAAGGACCAAACATGATGGCCTCTCAGTATCTATATTGCAAATCATAATGCCCAAAAGTAGAGAGAAAAGAAGGAAGGTGCCTACCACAGAGACAGGGGTTGGGATGGGGTGGGGGTAGAGGGAGGGAATCTGGGAACATTGGTGGTGGAAAATGTACACTGTTGGAGACATGGGTGTTCAGTTTACTGTATGACTGAAATTCAATCAGGAAAGCTTTGTAACTGTATCTTATGGTTATTTAATAAAAGAAAAATTGTAAAACAGCCTTGGCAAAGATATGGGCAGAATGACCCTCACTTGGTTCTGGTGGGGATGTCGACTGCTCTAGACATTTTGGAACACAATATGTACATTTCTCAAAAAATGAAAAATAAATCTTACAAATGAGTAAGCAATTTCACTCCCAGGGCCCAAAAACACAGTGTAGAAAAAACATCTGTATTCCTATGCTCATTGCAACTGCTATACAATAGCCAAAATATGGCCATAACTACAATACATGTGCACAATGAAACACTACTTTGCCATAAGAAAAGATAAAGTTATGTAATTATCTGCAACTTGGATGGGTCTGGAGAGTATCACGTTGAATATAATTAGAGGGAGAGGAACAGGCTCAGAGTGATCTCTCTCATGTGTGGGATAAAAAAAAATTTGAATGCCCGAAGACAATATGAATGAAGAACAGAACTGTCTTCAGTAGGAAGCGTGACACTGAGGCAGGGTGAGTGGTATAAGTTGGGGAAAGGCACACTAGGGCAATGATGTAGGAGAAAAGGTCTTTCAGAGGCAGGCTGGGGGCAGGTGGGAAACTGGAGACACTGATGAAGGGTAGACGACACTGGTAAGGGGATTGGTATTTGAGTGATATATGCCTAAAATTCAACTAAAATTATATTTATAATTCATTTGGATTCAGTTTTAAAAATGAATAATCTTAGAAAATTATTTTTTTAATTCATAATGCCTTTCAGCAGAGGAATTTAAACCAAAATCTTAATACTAGTTAGACTAAAAAATGGAATTGGAGCAAAAAATTTTTTTTCAACTTTTGGCCAATTATAGTGAGTTAAAATGTTATTCCTTCCCAATTCCCAGTTCAATAGTCCAGATGATAGGGAAGGAAAGAAAAGAGGGAGTAAGAGGCAGATGGACGGTAACAGTTACAGGGCTGTGACCTCAGATACACTGGTTGTGAAGAGGTGTTTTTTGACTATACTGCTGAACCACAGAACCAACAAAATTGAATGAAATTCAAACTATAATAACCAGACTTTAAAATCTGCCTGTCAAGGAAACAGGCTGGGAGGGAAAGTGGGGACATTGGTGGAGGTTAGTTAACGTGATAAAATTGGTGTTGGAACATTGTATACCAGAAACTCAGCAATGAATAACTTTGTAAATCATGGTGCATAAAGAAAGAAACAGATAAATAAATAAAGTTTGATGGACAGATAGATAGATAGATAAGGGGTCAGAGCAATAGCACAATGGGGAGGACACTTGTCGTGCACGTGGCGATCTTATCCTATCCCTGCTCTCCCCTATGGTCCTCTGAGCCCACCAGGAGTAATGTCCGAGTGCAGAGCCAGGAATAAGACCTGAGCACAGCTGGGTGTGACCCAAAAACAAACCAAAAAAAATTTAAAGAAAAATAAAAAAGTTTAAAAATGGGAATCCTGGTAAATAAGTTATTTTTAAAAAAAAATTTAATAGTTTATTTTTAATTAGTGAATCAACGTGAGGGTACAGTTACAGATTTATACATTTTTGTGATCATGTTTCCCCCATACAAAGTTCGAGAACCCATCCCTTCACCAGTGCCCATTCTCCACCACCAGTAAACCCAGGGTCCCTCCCACCCTCCCCAGTCCCGTCTCCCCCCACCCCAAACTGCCACTATGGCAGGGTATTCCCTTTTGTTCTCTCTCTCTGATTAGGTGTTGTGGTTTGCAATAAAGGTGTTGAGCGGCCATTGTGTTCGGTCTCTAGTCTACATTCGGCACGCGTCACTCCTCCCCCGCATGACCTCCGACCACATTTTACTTGGTGCTCCCTTCTCTGAGTTGCCCAGAATGAGAGACCAGCCTTAAAACCATGGAGTCAACCTCCTAGTACTTATTTCTACTACTCTTGGGTATTAGACTCCTAGTCTATTATTCTATAGATGAGTGCACAGATGAGTGCAATCTTTCTATGTCTGTCTCTCTCTTTCTGACTCATTTCACTTAGCATGACACTTTCCATGTTGATCCACTTATATGTAAACTTCATAACCTCATTTTTTCTAACACCTGCATAATATTCCATTGTATAGATGTGCCAAAGGTTCTTCAACCAGTCATCTGTTCTAGGGCACTCGGGTTTTCCAGATTCTGGCTATTGTAAACAGTGCTGCGATAAACGTATAAGTGCAGATATCATCTCTACTATACCTTTTTGCCTCTCTGGGATATATTCCCAGCAGTGGTATTGCTGGGTCAAATGGGAGCTCAACCTCTAGTTTTTTGAGAATCGTCCATATTGTTTTCCAAAAGGGCTGAGCTAGTCGGCATTCCCACCAGCAGTGTAGAAGGGTCCCTTTCTCCCCACATCCTCTCCAACAGCGGTTGCTTTTGTTCTTTTGAATGTGTGCTAGTCTCTGTGGTGTGAGGTGGTATCTCATGGTCATTTTGATCTGCATCTCTCTGATGATTAGTGATGCAGAGCACTTTTTCATGTGCCTTTTGGCCATTCGTATCTCTTCCTTGGAAAAGTTTCTGTTCATTTCTTCGACCCATTTTTTGATGGGGTTGGATGTTTTCTTCTTGTAGAGTTCAACCAGTGCTTTATATACCATTGATATCAACCTGTTATCTGATGGGTATTGTGTAAATATCCTTTCCCATTCTGTAGATAGTCTTTGTATTCTGGTCACTGTATCTCTTGCGGTGCAGAAGCTTTTTAGTTTAATGTAGTCCCATTTGTTGATCTCTGTTTCTACTATATTCTTAGTTCCGTGTCATCTTTGAAGATACCTTTATTTTCAATATCGTGGAGGGTTTTGCCGACCTTGTCTTCAATGAACCTTATGGTTTGTGGTCTGATGTTGAGGTCTTTAATCCATTTTGATCTGACTTTTGTGCATGGTGTCAGGTCGAGGTCTAAGCCCATTCTTTTACATGTGATTGTCCAGTTGTGCCAGCGCCATTTGTTAAAGAGGCTTTCCTTGCTACACTTCAAATCTCTTGGGATCAAAGATTAGATGATCATACATTTGAGGTTTTGTGTAGGGATATTCCACCCTGTTCCATTGGTCTTCGGCTCTGCCTTTGTTCCAGTACCATGCTGTTTTAATTGTTACCGCTTTGTAGTAGAGTTTAAGGTTGGGGAGGGTGATACCTCCCATCATCTTTTTCCCAAGAATTGTTTTAGCTATCCATGGGCGTTTATTGTTCCATATAAATTTCAGGATTGCTTGATCCATTTCTTTGAAGAATGCCATGGGTATACTTATAGGGATCACGTTAAATCTGTATAATGCTTTGGGGAGTATTGCCATTTTGACAATGTTGATTCTCCCTATCCATGAGCAGGGGATATGTTTCCATTTCCTCATGTCCTCTTTTATTTCATGGAGTAGGGTTTTATAGTTTTCTTTGTAGAGGTCCTTTACTTCTTTAGTTAAGTTGATTCCAAGGTATTTGATTTTTCTGGGGCACGATTGTGAACGGGATTGCTTTTTTCATGTCCCTTTCTTCTGTCTCATTGTTTGCATATAGGACGGCCATGGATTTTTGGGTATTGATTTTATAGCCTGCGACTTTACTGTACAGGTGAATTGTTTCTAAGAGTTTCTTACTAGAGCTTTTAGGCTTCTCTAGGTATAGTATCATATCGTCTGCGAAAGTGAGAGCTTGATTTCTTCCTTTCCAATCTGAATCCCCTTAATATCTTTTTCTTGCCTGATGGCTATTGCTAATACTTCCAGTACTATATTAAAGAGAAGTGGTGAGAGTGGGCATCCTTGTCTTGTCCCCGATCTTAGAGGAAAGGCCTTTAGTTTTTCTCCATTGATGATAATGCTTTGCCATAGGTTCGTGGTAGATGGCTTTGACTATCTTCAGAAAAGTTCCTCCAAAACCCATTTTGGTGAGAGTTTTTATCATGAATGGGTGTTGGATCTTGTCAAATGCTTTCTCTGCATCTATTGATATGATCATATGGTTTTTATCTTTACTTTTGTTGATATGATGGATTATGTTTATTGATTTCCGAATGTTAAACCACCCTTGCATCCCCGGGATGAATCCCACTTGGTCATGGTGTATGATCTTTTTGATGAGTTGTTGGATTCTATTTGCTAGTATTTTGTTGAGGATCTTCGCATCGGTGTTCATCAAGGATATTGGTCTATAGTTTTCTTTGTTAGTGGTGTCTTTGTTTGCTTTTGGTATTACGGAGATATGTGCCTCGTAGAAACTGTTCGGAAGGGTTCCTGTCATTTCAATTTCCTGGAAAAGCTTGAGGAGAACTGGCAGCAAGTCTTCTTTAAATGTTTGGAAGAATTCGCCAGTGAATCCGTCTGGACCTGGGCTTTTGTTTTTGGGGAGACTTTTGATTACGGTTTTGATTTCCTTGATATTTATGGGCCTATTCAGGTATTTCACGTCTTCTTGGTTTAGTCTTGGGAGATTATAGGAGTCAAGGAATTCATCCATTTCTTTTAGGTTCTCTTGTTTTGTGGCATACAGACTTTCAAAGTAGTCTCTGATGATCCTTTGAATCTCCTTGGTTTCTGTTGTGATGTCCCCCTTTTCATTTCTGATTCGGTTTATTAGGGTTTTCTCTTTTTCTTTCTTTGTATGTCTTGCTAGCGGTTTATCAATCTTATTTATTTTCTCAAAGAACCAGCTCTTTGTTTCATTGATCTTTTGGATTGTTTTTTGAGTTTCCATATCATTAATTTCTGCTCTAAGTTTTTTTTTTTTTGCTTTTTGGGTCACACCTGGCGATGCACAGGGGTTACTCCTGGCTCTGCACTCAGGAATTACCCCTGGCCATGCTCAGGGGACCATATGGGATGCTGGGATTTGAACCCGGGTCGGCCGCGAGCAAGGCAAACGCCCTACCCGCTGTGCTATCTCTCCAGCCCCTCTGCTCTAAGTTTTATTATTTCTTTCCTTCGATCTGGTTTGGGTTCCTTTTGCTGGTCCTCTTCTAAGATCTTGAGCTGAGAGGTCAAGCAATCTGTATAGGCCCTTTCTTCTTTTCTGAGGAAGGCTTGCAGAGCTATAAATTTTCTCCTTAACACAGCTTTAGCTGCTTCCCATAGGTTCTGGAAGCTTGTGTCTCCGTTCTCATTTGTTTTGAGGTATATCTTGATTTCTTCCTTAATTTCCTTCGTGACCCACTCGTTGTTCAATAGTGAGTTGTTTAATTTCCAAATGTTTGATTTGGTTCTTCGTGTCTGTGCGTGATCAACTTTGATCTTCACTGCATCATGGTCTGAAAAGATAGTTGATACAATTTTTATCTTCCCGAAACTATTAAGATATAATTTGTGGCCCAGAACGTGGTCTATTTTGGAAAACGTTCCGTGTGCGCTGGAAAAGAATGTGTATTCTTTCTTTTTGGGGTGTATAGCCCTGTTTAGGTCTATCAGCCCTGTCTCCTCCATTTCTTCCTTCAATGCCATCGTTTCCTTGCTGAGTGTTGTTCTTGTCGATCTATCCAGAGGTGATAAGGCAGTGTTGAAGTCTCCAACTACTATCGTGGTGCTAGTTATGTCCTCCTTAAATTCTGTTAGGAGTTCTTTTAAGTATTTAGCTGGTCGTTCATTAGGTGCATATACATTTAAGAGTGTGATTTCTTCCTGTTGTACATATCCCTTGATGAATAGAAAATGCCCTTCGCTGTCCCTTCTAATCTTTTCCAGCCTGAAATCTATGCTATCGGATACTATTATGCCACCCCCGCTTTTTTTTTGAGGGAGCTGTTTGCTTGCAGGATTGTTTTCCATCCTTTGATTTTGAGTCTGTGTTTGTTCTGACTATTCATATGTGTTTCTTGTAGGCAGCAGAAAGTTGGGTTTAGTTTCCGAATCCATTTTGCCACTCTGTGCCTCTTGATTGGTGCATTTAGACCGTTAACATTAAGAGAGATTATTATCATGGGATTTTGTGTCATTTTTCTGTAGGGTTTGTTGTTCTTGTAGGTTTTTTCCTTGTCTTATAGTAGCCCTCTGAGTCCTTCTTTTAAATTTGGTCTTGAGTCTATGAAGTTCCTGAGCTGTTTCTTGTCCGTGAAATAGTGTATGGTTCCTTCAAGTTTAACTGAGAGTTTAGCCGGGTAAAGTATTCTTGGTAAGTCATTCATTTCATTAAGTTTTTTCACTATATCCCACCATTGTCTTCGGGCTTGGAAGGTTTCTTCTGATAGGTCTGCTGTGAATCTAAGGGGTGCTCCTTTGTATATGATCTCCTTCTTTGATCTTGCTGCTTGCAGTATTGTGTCTCTATCCACAGCATCCATCATTCTGACTATGATATGCCTTGGAGATTTTCTATTTGGGTCCCTTTTAGCTGGCACCCTTCGGACTCCTTGGATCTGGATGTCCGCATTCTCTAGCTCTGGGAATTTTTTAGCAATGATGTCTTTAATGGTATTTTTTTCATTGGGATTGGTTCCGTGTGGTTCCGGCACTCCCATGATTCTTATGTTGTTTCTCCTGTGGTCATCCCCTAGAACTCTAATTCGCTCTAGAGCCATTTTTAGGTCTTTTGCCATTATTTGTTGTTCCCTATATGCTTTGTGCAGCTCATCTTCAAGCTCACTGATTCTGTCTTTGGCTGTAGTCATTCTACAATTGAGGGCTCCTACGGAGTTTTTTTATTTCATCTACTGATTCTTTTAGTTGTGTGACTTATGTTCGTAGTTTTGAGATTTCTGCTCTCATTTCTTTCTGGATTATCTTGGTGGAGCATTCCAGTGCTGCATCCATATCCTCCCTTAATTTATTGGAAGTTCATTCCATAGTTTCTTTGAGTTCGTGAACCATCCTCACAAGTTCCTCTCTGAATTCTTTATCCAAGAGGAGGTTGTATTTCTGGGAAGCCGCTGCTGAGGTTAATGAGATATTTTCTTGGATCTCTCCTGGTGGTGGGGATTTTCGCTATTTCTTCATGTTGTTATGGGCTTTACTATCCGGTGGTCTCCTTAGCTTGGGAGGGGTGTCAACTGAGGATGTGGAGCTATGCTCTTTTTACAAAGGACTTTTCTGTGCAAGTTGATGTGTTCACTGACAGTTTTTGTGAAATTAGGGTAGGCTAGGTTAGTTGACTATTAACATATAGTGACTTAGATGACGAGGGAATTCTTCAGAGTAGTGGGTTCTATCAGTTGTGGCCAAAGGATAATGCATGGAATAGTAAAGAAATAACTGCGGCCGCGTTAACAGCCTATGCTCTGAAAATAGGCCATGCCCACTTTTGAGGCCACGCCCCCTACGGTGAGGACACGCCCCTAACCAGAAGAGTTGGGGGGTGGTCAGGAACAGACAGCGGCGGCCCAAAGGTGCCAGGGGGGTGTAGGCCGTGGGGCAAGCCCCAAACTGCGGGCAGGGAGCGGGGAGGGGGCTTCTCCGCGCTGGGCAGTGTCTTCGAGGGGATTTCCTATTTACCTGCAGAGTGGGGGGGTGGTCAGGAACAGACAGCGGCGGCCCAAAGGTGCCAGGCAGGGGTGGAGGCAGTGGGGTAAGCCCCAAACTGCGGGCAGAAATAAGTTATTTTTAAAGCAACTTTGATTTTAAAATGTTACCAAAGCTTTACATCTGCCAAATATGAAAATTCATATATAATTGATACATTAAAAATTTAATTGTACTTTATCTTTTTTACTGAATTAGCCAATAGGTATTAAATCCATAGACATACATCAGCATCTGTATGTACTCTATTATGTTTGTCAACAAAAGTCTAGTTTCATTCATTATGTATTTTTGTCCTGTTTTCTGAGGTAATTAAGGTCATTTTTCAAAAATATTTGCTACAAATGAACAAAAGAATCACTATCATAAATTTTGGCACTAATTTAGCATCAAACTCACATTTTATATTATATATCATATATATATTAAGGGAATGATAAATAAAGTCCATGGGAAAGCTTGAGCAAATATTTTATAAACTAGTTCAAAGTGTCTCCATAGTATAATCTGCCAGGTCTTTTGATCACCAGCTATCCAAAACATTAATGGCTTACTATTTTATTCCTAAGATTTCTAAAACAGATCAATGGCATAAACTCTATTCCTGCAATGGCATAAACTCTGTTCCTTCAATGGCATATTAGTTATTCATACTATCATTATTATTTTGCATGTAGCACACCCACCAATACTGATTCAGTTCTCAGGGGTCACCCCCTGTAGTGCTTGGGGAACCATGTGGTAAAAGGAATTGAACCAAGACCTCCAACATGCAAAACATGCCCTCTTCTGAGTTCATCATTATTTTTTAAAAGAGAATGCTGTTAAGTTTCCTCCTTAAGTTAGATAACTTGTTTTTTATTTTAGTGAAAACAGCAAAACAGTTTAATTGAAAGAAATTTTCTTAGAGAAATGTGAGAGGAAAGGGAAATAGGGAGAAAGATGCATGTTCAGGCCAAAATATACAAAGGAAGAGAGATAGAGAGAGCAAAGGGGAATGCCCTGCCCCGGGGCGGGGGGAGGTAGAGGGGGAGGGATAAGACAAAACATGGACTTTTCCATACTGGTAAAATGTAGAGAACAGTTGTGG
The DNA here is from genome assembly GCF_027595985.1 of Sorex araneus. Classification (NCBI taxonomy): domain Eukaryota; kingdom Metazoa; phylum Chordata; class Mammalia; order Eulipotyphla; family Soricidae; genus Sorex; species Sorex araneus. The sequence continues at coordinate 110,640,286 of NC_073304.1, forward strand.
GAGAAGGCTATAAATAATTTCTCCAAATTACCTTAGCCTGGAATTCCCTGCATGCAATAAAGTTAATCTGGAAGTTGTTAAAAGAAAGCCCTGGAGATTAATATCAAGGATATACAAGACACTAGTAGAATTGTATAAGAAAAAAACCTCCAACCTCATCAAAAAATGGGGAGAAGAAGTGAACAGAAGTTTCCTCAAAAAAAGAAATACAAATGGCCAAAAGGCACATGAAAAAATGCTCCACATCGCTAGTCATCAGGGAGATGCAAATCAAAACAACAATGAGATATCATCTCACACCACAGAGACTGGCACACCTTCAAAAGAACAAAAGCAACCAGTGCTGGCGTAGATGTGGGGAAAAGGGGACACTCCTTCACTGTTGGTGGGAATGCTGACTGGTCCAGCCTTTCTGGAAAACAATATGGACAGTCCTTCACAAATCACGAATCACGAAATCCCGTTGATTGCCGATTTCTCAAGCGGGCTCAGTAACCTCTCCATTGGTCCTACCCCTAAGATTTTAGAAGCCTCTCTCCACTCAGCCTTCCCAATGATGCCGCATTGGAGGCTCTTTCAGGGTCAGGAGAATGAGATCCAGCATGTTACTGGCTTTAGCATATGAATACACCATGGGAAGCTTGCAAGGCTGTCCCATGGGGGCAGGAAACTCTCAGTAGCTTGTTAGTTTCTCCCAGAGGGAGAAGTAGGTTATAAGCTATCGTGCAGCTGCTTCACGGCTGCGTGCTTCTGGGAGCTTGCACTTAAGTCTCTGGATGTTGGCTGTTGATGGGATTACACACACCTGGGTTCCTCTGCTGGTATCTTCAAACACTAGAAATTGAGCTTCCATATGACCCCGCAATACCACTTCTGGGAATATATCCCGAGGATGCAAAAAAGCACAGTAGAAATGACATCTGTACCTATGTATTCATTGCATCCCTGTTCACAGTAGCCAAAATATGGAAACAACCCGAGTGCCCTAAAACAGATGACTGGTTAAAGAAACTTTGGTATATCTACACAAAGGAATACTATGTAACTGTTAGGAGAGATGAAGTCATGAAATTTGCTCATAAATGGATAAACATGGAAAGTATCATGCTAAGTGAAATGAGTCAGAAAGAGGGACAGACATAGAGGGACTGCACTCATTTGTGGAGTATAAAATAACATCACATGAGGCTGATACCCAAAGACAGTAGATATAAGGGCCAGGGGATTTCCCCATAGCTGGAAGCCTGCTTCATGAGCGGAGGGGAGAAGGCAGATGGAATAGAGAAGGGATCGCTAAGAAAATGATGGCTGGAGTAACCAGTTGGGATGAGAGATGCATGCCAAAAGTAGATAATGGGCCAAACATGATGACTTCTCAATGTCTGTGTTGCAAGCTATAATGCCCCAAAGTAGAGAGAGAGAGAGTATGGGGAATATTGTCTGCCATAGAGGCAGGGGGAGGGTGGGAAAGGGGGGGTATACTGGGGATATTGGTGGTGGGGAATGTGCACTAGTGGAGGGATGGGTGTTTGATCATTGTGAAATTGTAACCCAAACATGAAAGCTTGTAACTATCTCACCACGGTGATTCAATAAAATTTAAAAAAATTTTAAAAAAAGAAAGCCCTGGAGTGCTAATAGCCCTTTCATATTCACAAACTTTAGATTCTTCTGTAGTTTCTTTTCTGAGGCGATCCATCTTCCCTAGGTGGTGCCTCTATTTCTACTTCTGGATGGTACAGAAAACAAGGCACTACTTTAGGTAACAAATTGTTAAATAATTCAATTTAATGTCATGTTTCCAGGGCATTATTTCTGAAGTTTATACTTAGTTGTGATTTTTTTAATTCACCGTGAGGTACAGTAACAAAAATTTCATGTTTGAACTTCCATCGTATGGTCATCAAACACCCATCCATTCACCAGGGCACGTTTTCCACCACCAAAATTCCCAGTATACTCCTCCACCCACACTCCACACCTCCCCCTGCCAGTGTGGCAGACAATTTGCAAATTATTCTTTCTCTAGTTTAGTTACTTTGATATTTTGAGATCAGTCCTACTACCCCTCATATCTGCCAAAAATGCAATGCTAGATAATGTGTTTTGTATTGTTTGTTATGGATATAATATAACGTTGTGCGGCCACAAGAGCAGACTAGGAATTCTAAGATTTTAATAATTAGGATCTGAAGAAATAGCTGCAGCAAGTTGCTCAGGTCCGAGATTCCTTTGTGTGTCTTAGTTGTGCTTTTTAAAGCAATTATGATTTATGATTTTATCTTTGATTAAATATCAGTTCTTCTTATTCAAAAACATTATATTTTAAACTCTATTACTGGTCCCCTAACTAAAGTTGATAGTGTTGGGAAGATGCTTGTGCATGAAAATGTCATAAAAGTCTAAGTCTTTTAAAAGTAGGTTGACGGAGAAGAATCTGGGCGTTCTGGTCAGTGGCGCAGGCGGAGACTGCTCCGGACCCCAGACCGGGCCAGCAACACCGGGGAGCCAGACGGAGGAGGCACAACTGGTACGCCTTCTCCAGATGGAGCCCAGGCAACACTGAGCAACTACTAACACGGCTCTGGGATTCGGGACTGGGACATCTCCGAACCGCACGGCCGAGTTAGTGACCTTTTCTGAAAAATGAAAACATACAATCTATTGATGCCATCCAACATGTCTGACTATTGGAGGAAAACCTCCAAATAATAATTTTCCTGTTGAAAATTGAACATAATCAAAGTAAGAAAAGAGTAACGTGAAAAATGTCTGCCACACAGGCAGAAGGGGAGTGGGAGGGGGGTATGCGGGGTTTGGTGGTGGATCAAATATGAAAATTTTGTAACTGTATCTCACAGTGATTCAATAAAAATAAAATTGAAAAATAAATAAATAAAAATAAATTAAAAAATAAAAGGTTTTCAGCACATTTAGAAAAATCTGTTCATATTCAAGAAATGTCTTCTCCCAGGTCTTCTAAAAAACCCACGGACTGATAGAGCAAATCTGTATACTTAAAGATGTCTAGCAAATGGATAAGAAAAAATGTGTTTGTGTTTTACTGTTACCTTTTTCTTAATAATATAATATATTATATTATTATACTATATATAATATAATAATATATTGTATATTGTATAATAATATATTATATTATAATATAATAATATATTATCCCTGTAAACACATCCTAGACGACCTGTTTTTAATGAAGCCTTGAAACTGATCGGTTTTATTCATATCAGCAGCAGGTATTATGAGAGGATCTGGATTAATCAAATATGGAGTGGAAAGTCCTCAGTTTATGCGACTGAGTATGCTAAATGCACATTAGTGGCTCAGAGGAAGTTCTCCGGAGGGAGGGAGAATTTAAATGCTGTGGGATGGTGGGCGTTCTCTCTACCCCTCTAATCCTCAGTGCCTGCTCTCGAGTCTAAAGACAGGATCTGGGCTGGAGCGATGGCACAGCGGGTGGGTCGTTTGCCTTGCGTGAGGCCGACCCGGGTTCGATTCCCAGCATCCCATGTGGTTTCCCCAGCACTGCCAGGGGTAATTCCTGAGTGCAGAGCCGGGAGTGACCCCTGTGCATCGCCAGGTGTGACCCCAAAAAAGATTAAAAAAAAAAGACATAGGATCCCTTGTAGGACACTTGGAAAAATCAAATGACATAGAACAGTGACCATTAATACATGAATGGTACTCAGTAAATAAAAAGGAGAAACGCTGTTGCTTTTCTTCTCCCCATTGCTTCTTGTAGTGGGTAAGAGAACACAGAAAGTTCAAACTACTTGCAGATTCCATGGTGATAGGAAAGCTCCATCCTTCCTCAAAGTATCGTGCCTTTATCTTTAAAATATATATATACGTATATTACTGATTTACATTCTGTGACTTACAATACTGTTAGCAATGGTTTCTCATGCACATAATACCAACACTACACCAATCACCAGTGTATCCACCTCCCTCCTCCAAGGACCCTAATGCCCCTTTCCTTCTTTTTTTTTCCTTATTTCTTTTTTTTTCAATTTTATTTTTATAAAGTTGTTCACAATCGCTTGGGCGGGAGTGATGGCACAGCGGTAGGGCATTTGCCTTTCACAGAGCCGACCCATGTTCAATTCCTCTGCCCCTCTCAGAGAGCCCAGCAAGCTACCGAGAGTATTGCGCCCGCACGGCAGAGCCTGGCAAGCTACCCGGGGTGTATTGGATATGCCAAAAACAGTAACAATAAGTCTCACAATGAGAAACGTTATTGGTGCCCGCTCGAGCAAATCGATGAGCAACGGGATGACAGTGACAGTGACCTTTTTCTTCATTTCCTCAAAGAAAGAACATAAAGAATGCTGACTTCAAAATATGAGCCCAACTATAAAAGTGTTTTTATTAATAGTTTGAGAAATAGTTTAATATGTTTAAACCCTAATAATTTTACCTGGATCCTTTTACTTATTCATCTTGGCAAACAAAGTCAGCTTTTCAGCAATAAAATAGAATCAGAGACCCCAAGATTGGCGAAAGGAAGATTTTTGCCTGGGAATGGATATGGCAACAGTGTCTATGATTTAAAGAAGAGAAGTGAGTGTAACACTTAGTGGTAGTATTTTTGACATAATTTGACATGTTTCAAAAGTCAAACTCTTCTTTTAAATTATTTTACATTGCATAAAATTCAACACTTAAAATGTATATTTCAGTAGTTTTTAAAAATAAATTTACAATGTTGAAAGAAGATACATCTGCTATTTTGGGGAACATTTTTGCCACCTCCCAAAGAAACCATTATTCACTAGTAGCTACTCCCTTCTCTCCTAGTCTCTGGCCTATTCCAACCACAAACATACTTTCTGCCTGTATTAATTTAATCAAAATTTCATATAAATGACTTCTTTTCATATAACACGTTTTCAGAGTTTATTATTGTTGCATGGAGTTCATTTTGTTTTCTCAGTGGCAACATCATTTTACCTCAGGGAAGTACATAAGAATGTACTTCTTTCTCCGGGCACCACCTCAGCACATCAACGGCCTTGATCCAGAGACTCAGCCGTGAGTCCCAGAGACAGCAGCTTGCCAGAGATCTCTCTGACCACATACCAAGCCAGTTCCACCGGGGCTCCTCAGATGGAGCAGGTGTGTCTTTTCTGCCCACTCCAGTTGAAACCCCCGGGAGTCACCAACTTCCAGAAGCAAAACCCAGGTATGCGGGTTCCAGGACTAAGACTCCAGGCCACATGATGGCAGCAGAGACAGGCAGGCCCTTCCCATCTCCCCAACAGCCGGAGGTTCTGGCTGTCAGACCCACAATCTGCCTCCAGGCACCATCTCAGCACTTCAACAGACTTGACCCAGAGACTCACAAATGAATCTCAAAATGGATTAGCTCCCTACAGAGATGTCTCTGGACCCCAACCATTTACAATTTTAGAATTCTAGAAGGGCGGGTCTTCTCATGATATTCATAATAAGCAATAGAAAATGAATTATCTAGCATCTGCCCCTGGCAGACAGGTTTGAATGGTGGTGGGAAAATTCGAGCAAACCATAATGCCCAAAAGTAGAGAGAGAGTGTGGAGGAAAATGTCTGCCATAGAGGCAGGGGGAGGGCTGGGATGGGAATGGAGGAATACTGGGGACATTGGTGGTGGAAAATGTACACTGGTGGAGGGATGGGTGTTTGATCATTGTATGACTGAAACTCAGACATAGAAAGCTTTGTAACTGTATCTCACAGTGATTTAATAAAAAAAAAAGAATTACTTTCTTCTTTCTCATGGTTAAATATTAATCCATTGAGTAGATTGTGTCGTCTGTTGTTCATTTGGGAACTCATAGATACTGAAATTGTTTTCAATTTGGCACTGTTGTTAATAATGCTTTCCTAGGGGCCGGAGCGATAGTAGAGCGATAGTACAGCCTTGCACACGGCCGACCCGGGTTCAATTCTCACCATCCCATATGGTCCCCTGAGCACCGCCAGGGGTAATTCCTGAGTGCAGAGCCAGGAGTAACCCCTGTGCATCACCGGTTGTGACCCAAAAAGAAAAAAATAATAATAATGCTTTCCTGAAATTTAAGTACATTTTTATAGATAGAACTGTGTTTTCAATTCTTTAAGGGACATATTTATTTACAACATTATATCATTCTCAATATAAGTGTATTAAGAATATATATTTATTCTTAATACACTTATATTAAGAATACATATGTAGAATTGAATTTTCTGAGTCTACATGACAACTTCATGTTCACCTCTCAAGTAACTACCTTTTTGTTTTTATTTTCCCTTCTTCTTTCTCCTTTGTTGCTTTTGATACTATCAGAGGGTAAACACTTGACTATGGTGCTCACATGCTTGATAGCTATGTGCTGGAAACTGAATATTTACTATGGCATCAGGGATCCCAGTGTCCCTGTCTCTGGGATCACGTTCAATGCTATGTATTGCAGACGGAACTCAAGAGCCCCAAACTTACATTAGGTGCTTTATCGCTGATTCACATCCCTGTCCCCACCCTTCAAAGTTTTTTCCAGATTGAAAGCACAATTTTTTAAGTCTTGACTTTTATTTTACTGCAATACTTTCATGAGCTTATTTTAACTATATTTTTAATTCACCAGGAATTAAGTTTATTAAATGATGCAATACTTTATAACAGTGCCATGTATGAAATAAAAGTGGATTATTTTCTTAAATGATCCAAGATACACTCTCATGTCCTTTATACATGTCTTTGGCCATGTTCTGACTTTTTAAAACAAGTTTTTATTTGAGTCACCATGATTTACAGTGATAGGATTTTTGCATAAACATTCCAACATCGGACCTTTTACATTCTGATCAGCAATGTGTAGTAGTTGTATACCACTGATTAGAATGCCTGATTTTCCTGAATCATAGATTTCATTGATGCAATTTCTCTAGATTCTAATCAAACACTTGTTGTTTTCCCACTTTCCATAATAACCATTCTAGTTAGTGTAAAGAAAAACATCAGAATACTTAGCAGGGGCCAGACAATAATGCAACAGGCAGGCATTTACTTACCCAGGTTCAATCCCTGTCACCATGTATGGTTCCCTCATCCCCGCTAGGGGTGGTTCCTGAGCATAGCGCTGAGAGTAAGCCCTGGGCACAGCCAGGAGTGGCCCAAAACAAAGACTATTGAGCAACTCCTGAAGGTCATGTCTGCCTGCCGTTATATGACTCTAGGCAATAATAGTTCACAGAGAAAATAAAAGATAAATAATAGATACATATAAATATTCAATCAGGAAAATATTTAATCTGGTTTTGAGTTCTAAGACAGAACCTACTCTAAAGTTATAGTTGTCAAATACTTTGACACAGAAAGAAGGGAATTGTCTCACTAAATACAGACAACCAAACTTAATCATCTTTCGCCTTCTTCTTTCCACCCTGTGACTAAATTAGCCTCTTCCCAGACACACCCAAATATTAGATATATATACACACATATATATAATCATTATATAGAAGTTTTTCATTCAGTTCTCTTTTCTTTTCTTTTCATTCCTTTATAATTGTTCAGAAAGGAGTGAAACTTATTTTGCCATACAGTAAATAAAATCTTTAATTTGGGGGAATTTGGCTTAAACTCAAGTTTTTTAAATAGTAAATTTTTCAGTGTTCGGGATGAGTCTTTGCCTAGACTTATCCTGGAATGCTGAACACCACACCCATTCCAGACTTGCAGGGCCAGGTATGTACGAAGTGTGACAGGCAAGACTGATTGCAGTTGAAATCATGAAAGATATGTTTCCAACCTTCTTTTTGCTGTGCTGTTTTCTTCTTTATTGAAATATCTCTATCATCTAGCACCTCTCCCTCTCTTTCTGCCCCCCATCTTATTGTTAAAGTTCTTTTTAGGGAAAATTTTTTTAGAAAATCATCAGCCCCACAAAATCACAAATGACCAGATTAGACGAATACTTATTTCAAGAACATTTTATGTTTTAACAGTAAATAAAACTCTTCACTAAAGAGAAAGGTGTGCTAATTGGCTCAGTTTTATGCAAGGCAGGCACCTTACCTCCTGTACTCCTTACCCATATAGTGTGTACATCTCGAGTTATCCTGTGGAACTTTAACTAACACTCTGTGTGCTATTTGTTCACGGACTAAGCTCATATCATACTGGCCTTTGCCAATCTTAAAACTCTTGGGGAAGCATGTAATATATTGGCTTTTCCACTAAAACTTTGCAAAGTGTGATGCAGATTGGACCTTTAATATCATCCTACATTTATTTGTTATTGAGTCACTTACTTCCAAGTCACTTGATCATTTCATTTCTTTTCATTTCAGTAGCACTGTATCACTGTCATCCCATTGCTCATCAATTTGCTAGAGTGGGCACCAATAATGTCTCCATTGTGAGACTTGTTGTTACTGTTTTTGGCATATTAAATATGACACAGGTAGCTTGCCAGGCTCTGCCATGCAGGCAGGATTCTCTCGGTAGCTTGCTGGGCTCTCCGAGAGGAACAAAATTTTAAAATTTTTTTCTATAACCTTAACAATAAGGTCATTGGCATAAATTATTATGTTGAACTGAAAATTGCATTTTACCTTTATCATTAATTTTATTCTCATTCTTTCAAATTAAGAAAAATAAGTATTTCCAGTGCTAACACCTGGATTGAGAGCTGTCATTCTCTTCATTCTTACAAGCCACCTGGAGACCCCCAGGACAAAATAGAAAAAAATTTGCTCTTGTTTTGCGGGGGCACACCCAGCAGTGTGCAAGGCTTAGTCTGGCTTTGTATTCAGAGATCACTCCTGGCAGGGTTTGGGGAACCATATGGGGTGTTGGGGGTTAAACCTAAATTAGACTCATGTAAAGCAAGTGCCTTACATGTTGAACTATTTCTCCAGCATGTGTTTTGTGCCTTTTTATATTCAGGTTTTCCCTTAAAATCTTGATATAGTAGTTCTGTTTAAAAGCCTTATGCTTCAATTCCACCATCTTTTGGGTCTGTTTTTCATTTATTTGCTTTCTGTTGGTTATGACTTAAAGTTTACCACTTTATCTCATGCTTGTAATTTTGTTTTGGGGTTTCTTTTTTCTTTTTCTTGCTTTTTGGGTCACACCTGGTGATGCTCAGGGGTTTCTCCTTGGCTCTGCACTCAGGAATTACTCCTGGAGGTGCTCGGGGAACCATATGGGATGCTGTGAATCAAACCCGGATCGGCTTCATGCAAGGCAAATGCCCTACCTACCCCCTGTGCTATCACTCCAGCCTCATGGGTTTTTTTTTTCAATTGAACCACCATGAGATACACAGTTACAAAGTTGTTCATGAATGCCACATTGTAAGCATCTGGATTTTGTTGTCATCTTTTTTTGCAGTTTAGTTAATATATAACTGACTTACAGGGCTGTGTAAGTTTACGTTGTTTATCACAATGATTTGGCATACATATATTGTGAAATTACTACCACAGTAACTTTATTTAACATTCATCTTTTCATGACTCTAAGAAAAAAAGAAAATTTTTTTCTAGTATGAAAACTTCTTGAACCTATTCTTTATACATTATATATATATTTCACACAAAACTCACATGTATATCACATAACTTTGATTTTTAGTTGATATGTTGTATGTTATTTCCAAGTTCTTATTTAAATTATAATTATGTGTGTACACTACCCACTCCCCAACCATTACCTCTGGTAATTACATATACAATCTCTTCTTTATGAGTTTGATTCTTTTCTATTTCATATACAAGTGAGAACACACAGTATTTGCATTCTCTACCTACCATACTTCACTTACCATAATGCCTTTACACGTGATCACAATTGTCAGGATTTCCTTTTTATGGTTGAACAATATTCTATTGTATATGTATACACCACAACATATTTGTCTATTCTTCTGTTGTTGATTTTTGTTTGTGTTTTTAAAAAAGGGTACTAATTTTTATTTTAATACTCAGCTAAGTTTATTTTGGATTGGTTGACTCATTTGAAGAAATTTTTAAATACTGCATTAAGGCAGTATATAGTAAGTCCACACAGGAGAGATCTTAATTCTGCTATTAAGTCTTGACTTTTCTGGAATTTTTGTATGATGCCTTAGATGTTTAAATAACTTACTTCCGTTTTCCAGTCCATTAGCTGTGCAGGGCAGTCAAGACTGTGCTCCCCTTTAGGGCTCTGGAGTCTACTCTTTCCTTTTCTGTTTTGAACCACCCCTTTCCTGGAGCTCATACATGTCTCTACTTGTTTTCTTTTGTCCTTTTATTTTTTTATTAAAATATAAAATTCTTAATGACCTTGTCATCTATACCAGGCTTTTATATGCTCTCTCCTAAATTTCTGTTTGTGTTTTGTTTTCCCTGTATCATTCATAACTACTAACCAACCATATATATGTCAGCAAAATATAAGCCAGAAATGGAGAATTATTGTACCATTTTAATTTTCTTTTGTTGCATGTTCTATAACTCAAAGAGTGCCTAGATGTAGTGGATGTTGTAAGAAATTGGTAATATTTGTCAAGTAAATTATCTTACCTTTTTATTTTTTAGTCAAGGATTGTATATAATTTTATACAACATATTGGTGTTTAATATACTTTCTGAATTGAAGGCATATTCTCAATTAATTCTAAGTTTTCAATAGTACCTTTTAGAAAATATTTATATAATTCATACTATCTTTTCATTCTGGCAATTTAAAATATGTACTTTTAATGTTAAGCAACTTATCACATATTTCCAATTAATTTTTATGAATGGAATTTTGGCTATACATATTTGACTTCAGACCACCGTCTCTTCATGCGAAATTCTACTTCACAGAGTGGGGAGAAAGGGCTGCAAAGTTTAAAAAGAGAACTCTTAAGAAGAGAACCAACTGGGAGCTCTTTGGCACTACTGCAGCTATACGGGAAGATGCCATCATTGACAATATCAACGGGGAATACGATCGACTGGTTCAGCACATCCATGATTGTTCGAGGAACAGAGAGAGAGAAAGCCACAAAAAGATGCCTGTCTTCGGAAACTCTAAAACTCATTCACCAAGGTGGTCTGGCGCAAGCCTCAGGCAATCACAAGCTAATGTCTGAGCTCGCAAAGCTGTGCAGAGAAGTGATAAAGGAAGACCTCAAAGACAGAAGAGAAGCAGTGTAGGCTAATGCAGCAGAAGCTGGGAAAAGTATTCACAACACTTGCCTGTCCTTTGTCAACTACAAGACCAAGATGACTGCCCTCCGACATCCTGATGGATCTATCACATCTTCCAGAAGGGCAATGGAAAATGTTATCCACAACTTCTACTCTGATCTCTTTGATACTCACGTCCACCTGCCCACATACCAAATTCCACAGGATGGATATGTCATTCCCAGCATTGTACCTTCCAAAATCCGACACACCATTTCATTGGTAAAGAAGCATACAGCACCCGGTCCAGACAAGGTCAGACCTGAACACCTGAAGACTCTGCCACCAGTGCTCACCAATACATTGGCTTGGCTCTTCACACACTACCTGTCTAAATGCAATGGAAAACCAGCAGGACCGTTCTGTTGTACAAGAAGGGAGACATCCACAACATCGGCAATTATCGCCCAATCTGCCTGTTGTCCGTCGTCTACAAGTTATTCACTCAAGTCATCCTAAATAGGATTGGCAGAACACTAGATGAAGGACAACCATGCGAGCAAGCTGGGTTCCAAAAAGGATTCAGCATGATCGACTGTATCCACATGGTGACCAAGTTCATTGAGGTTTTGTGAAAGTTCGATGTGCCACTCTGTCTAACATTCATTGATTTAAAGAAGGCCTTTGATTCTGTTGAGACTGAAGTGGCCATTGAAGTCCTAGCCAAACATGGTGTTCAAACTCAATACATCAGGATTCTCTGTGAGCTATATTATGGATTCACCATCAGGATTTCACCATTCTACAAATAAGTGATCATCGTCGTAAAGAGAGGGGTTCAACAGGGTGACACCATTTCACCAAAATGCTTCAGTGCCACCCTTGAGAACATCATGCAATGACTGGAATGGGAGTAAAGATAGATGGTTGGCAACTACACCACCTCTGCTTCACTGATGACATTGTTCTCATAACACCAAATATCAGCCAAGGGGCACAAATGCTGGCCGACTTTGACTGTGAGTGTGGGAAGGGTGGACTGCAGCTGAATCTCACGAAGACAATGTTCATGAGAAACGGACTAGTTCCTCATGTTCTATTTGCCCTCAACGGAACAAACATCTCCAAATGCAGCTGTTATGTGTACCTAGGTCGAAAACTCAACATGACAAATGACCTAGCACCTGAACTGCACAGGAGGAAGAGAGCAGCATGGAACGCCTTCGAGAGCATCAAAGAAGTGGTTAAGAGGACAAAGAACCTCTGGCTCTGGGCATCTGGGCACATCTTTTCGATTCCACCGTTCTTCCTGCACTAACATATGCCTCAGAGACCTGGACTCTACAAAAACAGGATGAGCACGCTATTCATGTATCCCAAAGAGGAATCAAAAGAGCTATGCCTGGAGTATCACATTTCATTCAAGTGAGAGGAGGAATCTGAAGTTTCGACCTCCATCAACGATCAAGAATCAGGGACATTGTCTCATTTGCCAAGGCATCGAAAATCAGATGGGCCTGACACATAATGTGATTTAGAGATGACCACTCGACCTCCATCAACGATCAAGAATCAGGGACATTGTCTCATTTGCCAAGGCATTGAAAATCAGATCGGCCTGACACATAATGTGATTTAGAGATGACCACTGGACTAGAGCTGCTACCGAATGGATTTCATGGGATGTCAAAAGACCATGTGGCCACCCACCTATGAGATGGTCAGACTTCCTCATCAAGACCTGACCCTAAACCAACGGTTTGAGGCTTTTCATGTTCCTGGAGCGAGCAGATGCCATTGGGCTGCACTAGCATGCTGCAGGGATGAATGAAGACGTTGCTGGCACCTGTTCAAACAAATCAACAAACAACGAGATGACAAGTGATACAAGTGATATTTAATTTCAAAAGTTTTGGCTGTTTTTAATCAACTATTTGACTTCAAAAGGCATGTATTCCTATGATTGCATTTCTTGTTTCAAAAGTCTGTCAACATTTCCACCAGCAGTCCCATCCCCCTCAGCCCCAATCCATTTGCGCTAACACTGGTTGTTGTTCCTTTTAAGGAGTGCCAGTCCCTCTGGTGAAGTGGTATCTCATTGTGTCTTGATGTGCATTTCCCTGATGATCAATCATATAGAGCATTTTTTTCATATGCCTTTGGCCATTTGTATGTGTCCTTTTCGAAAGATGATATGAACATTCCTCAAAAAAATTAGGAACGGAGCTTCCATAGATCTTGCAATGCCACTCCTTGGAGTAATCCTAGGACTCGGAAGCAATGGAGGGAAGACATCTGCACTCCTCTGTTCACTGAAGCACTATTTACATTAACAAAATCTAGAAACAACCCAAGTGCCCATGAACAGATGACTAGATAAAGAAGCCATGTGTTGGGAACCGATCTGATTAATCTTTGTTAAAACAAAGTCAGACCTTCTGTTTGCTGATCCACCACCCCAGGTAAGTCTTACCTAACTCCACTAACACCACTGGGCCTCTTCTGGAATGGGACCTAGAACTGCTCCATCACAACTGGGTGGATCCCAGCAACCTCCACACCTGGACTGTGCCATTTTAAGGGCCCACACCACAGCTCTTCCTGACCTCCTGATTCCTGTTCCACCATGCCAGGATGAGCAGAAAATAAAGAGAGTAACCTTCAGCCTAATTCCTCAGTGTCATCCAGGAGACATTACTGCAAAGACTCTCCCCTCCCCCAACACAGCAAAAAACAGAAAATTTGAAAAAAAAATTTATAGAATCCCACCATGTTCAATGAATAAAAACAATATCACCAGAGACATAAAAGACACCAACCAGCTCAGTAAACCTTAGTTAGTGTCTTTAGTTACACCTTGGTGAGGATTATCAATGGGCTCAAAGAAAAAATAGCACAAGTAGTCAGCAAAACATAAGTATAAGAGTTCAAAAGAAAAAACTACTCTTAGATAACACTGGTTTGTCTTTGCTTCTCCCACAGGGAGTTTAGGTTTATTGAGTCCCATCACGGTGTTCCTGAGACACACCCAATTCCATCAGGCACTCCCAATCCTGAATTGCTTTTCTCTTTCCTTTATGTCCTTTGCATGGTTTAGCAATGTCCTTTCTGTATAGACTCAGGAAGACAGTTGATGCTATGACTTCGTAAAATGGGAGTTTATTGACTCCGAATAATATTTACTCCTGGGCATCCATATCATTTACTTGACTTAAGCCTCAGTTGCCCTTACTTCCTAACTCCCCAAAAGGAGGGTCTCAGCAAGGAACTTGGATGGACCAAGGGCAAGTTGTAAGCTGCCCTGGCATCGAAAAGGGACAGGCTAAGAGCCATAAGAAGTATAATAAATGAAGATCATGGTCATGGATCAAATTCTGTCATGACCCAAAAAGAAGTATCTGAATAAGGACGCTGTTGTGGTTAGGAAAGACTAACCTGGTCTGAGGGCTGTAGTCTGGGATCTATAGCGAGACGTCCCCAGGGCAAGCCACCCTTTAAGCTTAATGTATCTTACAGTGTCCATACAAAATGACTAAAACTATTAGTAAGAAGTAAATTTAATACAATTGTTTAAATAAATTACTAGCTAAGGAAAGGAGAAAGCAATAAACCCTTAGATGAAATTCCGTCCTTGAGCAGATCTCCTAGTAATCTAGAGTGCTGAACCCCCCAGATGAAATTCTGTCCTTGAATTAATCTCCTAGAAAAACTTTCCCTAAAGAAAGGGCTTTACATCTGTTTATTGCTGTGATAATGTTCAATCTCACCTACGTGTATCCCACCCTTCAGGATTTCTATATAACTGACGCTGTGGTAGTTGGTCACTTATTACCAACAAATCTGACCTCGTTCCTTTGTTTGCCTATCACAATTGGCTTGCCTACAGAGGCAGTTCTCAGCCACTGAACACACCCATGCTTGAACTCACAACTAATATAGGTAGCTTTAGTACTATATGTGAAAATAAATACTATATAAAATGACAAAACTACTATAGGTGGGATGGATATGAGAAGGGAAACTGGGGACATTGCTGGTGGGAAATGTACACTGATGAAGGGATGGGTGTTGAAATATTCTATGACTGAAACCCAAACATGAACAACACAAAAAGATTGTAACTGTGTATCTTACAAGTGATTCCATTAAAAATAAAACTACTATAGTCAGAAATGACAGAAATAAAGAACATGGTAGGTGATATTTAAAAAAAAAAACTCAAAATAAGCTCTGAGTAGCAGAAAACCAGAAACTAACCAAATGATCAAGGAGCTCCAAGATAAGAATAAGGAAATCACTAGGAGACAGCAAAAGGTGGAAAATAGTCTGAAAAGAAATGGCCAGCCTGCCAGGGAATTATAGGACCAGTTCAAGAAGAATAGTATAAGAATTACTGCAATCCCTGAAGAACAGAAAGGCAAATGCGATGAAAAACTAGAGCTAAAAAAGTTATCTATAATAATTTCCCAGAGTTGCAGATTAAAGTTACCAACATCCAAGAGGCCTAAATGGTCCCAGTGAAAATAGACCCAAATGAAAAAAACTCCAAGATGCATTATACTCAGAATGACAGAATACAAAGACAGAGACTACTGTGAAAGCAGCAAGATCAAGAAAAGGAACTTATGTCAAAGGAAAGCCCATAAAACACAAAGCAAATCTATAAATTAGACTCTATGAGCCATAAGAGTATGGAAAAGATATCACTGTATCACTGTATCACTGTCATCCCGTTGTTCATCGATTTGCTCTGGCAGTTCTAGTAACATCTTCATTTGTCCCTGACGTGTGCTAGAGTAGCCCGATGGTGTCTGCTCGATCCAAGAGCACGAAAAGCACGTTGTTGTTACTGTTCTTGGCATATCAAATATGTCACAGGTGGCCTGCCAGACTCTGCCGTGTGGGGAAAAAATAAAATAAAATAAAATAAAAATAAAGAGGTGCGGCTGCGTGCTCCAGGAAAAATTGCACAGCCCTCTTCCAGGTTTTATAGTTTTATTGTCTCTAAATCTTGGCCATTGATGAGATTACATGGCACCAGGAGGAGTTTGTGAGTGTGACTGCCAAGCTATTGGAAAACTAGGGATCTGGGCAGAGGAGGCCCAGTCCCAATCGAAGCAGTTTTGGAGATCTAGGCCCCAGGTCCCACATGCCTGGGTTCCTCTGTCATTTCCTTCAGCTACAGCCATGCTCAAGGCCACTGTCCACACACTTGGATGAACTTCACCCATGAAAGATGGAAAAATATATATTACAGAAACCCAATGAAATGAACACCTCACCAAGAATATCCTATTCAGCTAAATTATCATTCAAATTTGAAGGAACAATGCAGTTTCATGGACAGGCAATAACTTAGGGAATTCACAGCCTTAAAACCATTTTTTTGCAAAAAGCACTAAAAGAGCTCCTTTGAGTATTATGCTAAGTGAAATGAGTCAGAAAGAGAGAAACAGACAGAGAATGACTGCACTCACTTGTGGAATATAAAATAACACAATATTAGACTAATACCCAAAGACAGTAAAGACAAGGGCCAGGAAGATTGCTCCATGTTTGGAAGCCTATATCATGAGCTGGGGGAAAAGGCAGCTGGGATAGAGAAGGGATCACTGAGTCAAAGATTGTTGAAGGGATTACTCAGGACGGGAGATGTGTCCTCAAGGTAGATAAAGTACCAAACATGATGGCCTCACAATATCTTTATTGCAACCCATAATGCCCCAAAGCAGAGAGAGAGAGAGTAAGAGAGAAATTGTCTGCCATAGAGGCAGGGAGTGGAATTGGGTGGGAGTGGCAGGAGAGATACTGAGGACATTGGTGGTGGAAAATGTACACTGGTGGAGAGATGAGTGTTTGTTCATTGTATGACTGAAATTCAATCATGTAAGCTTTATAACTGTATCTCAAGGTGATTCAATTAAAAGGAGGCTGGGAAATAAAATAAAATCCATTTAAAGAAAAATTTTTTAAAAATTAAAGCCAAAATAAATAAATAAATAAAATTTAAAAGCTCCCTTAGAAGACAGGAGAAACTTCCCAGTATGACTCATTGACTATAGCACTCACTAATGGTGCACACGCTTGTTCTCCAAGAGGTTAAGAAAGGTTAAAGACAAACAGCAACCAAACATCACTAATTGATTTTTATTGCTTTTATTTTTCTGATAATTCTATTTGCCATTCCTTCAAGATTTATTGGAGCAAGATATATGAAATAAACTCGTTATATGCCTGCCAAGGGAGCAGGCGGGGGATGGAAGGGAGAGAGGGGGATGAATGGGTGGGACTGGTATTTGAAAATTGGATGCCTGAAACAGCTTTTTGGAACAACTTTGTAAATCACGGTGTCTTAATAAAAATTTTTTTAATTTTTAAGGAGAGGAGCTGAATAAGTGATTTTGGGGAACTTTTATCCCCAGACATATGGCATCAAAGGTGGAAAGCTACTTTGATGGGGTCCTGTAACTGCTTTTATCTCTGCTACGTCTCCCAGAGAAGATTCCCTTGAGATAAACCCACTTGGGAGATTTTTGCCCCATCAGTCACAGTGCTCCTTGGTCTCCTCAATCCTGTGGTTCCCTTTGATATGTAAGAGGTTAGCCCGTTACATTAGTACAGACGGGCAAATGTCTGTGCATGTGTGCCCCTGTTCTCCTGATGACTGCTGGTTAAGACAATGGGTGTGGAACGTGCTGGAGAGTCAGTCCTTGACACTGTTAGCCCCCTGACCCCATGCTTTTCTCTCATGTCTTTCTGTCTGTTTGCATCAGGTCTATATCCAGCGGTTCTCGGGATTATCTGGCTCTGTGCTCAGGGATTGATCCTAGAAGCATTCAACACCAGGTCGCCCACCTACGAGATGGTCAGACTTTTTGGTCAAGACCCTGGATGAACGGTTTGAGGCTTTTTGTACTCCTGGAGAAAGCAGACGCCATTGGGCTGCACTAGCATGCAACAGGGATGAATGGAGACGTTACTGGCGCCCACTTGAGCAAATCGATGAGCAGCAGGATAACAAGACAAGTGATGACAAGTGAGTGTAATCACTAATATAAGGAATCAAGTTAGGTGTCCAAAGACAGATGAATGGATTATGAGGATGTGGTATAGAATGCAACAGCAATGAAAGGAGCAGTGAAATTTGCTGCAATTTGATTGGAGTTGGAAATTAGCATGTTGCATGAAGTAAAATAGAATAAAGACAAAAACAGGATGATCTACCTTCTCTTGATATGTAGAATAACAGGGAGAAGATATGTAATGTGGCAAAGGGAAAATGCCTCTATCACCCCTAACTCCAAAGTATACGGAGGAGAAAGACAAAGAAGGAAAGAAATTGAGGAAGGAAGCAGAAAGAAAAAAGAAAATAATGGGGGACAAAAGTGAGGGCTCCACAAACCACCTCTGGCTGACGCCAGATAATCTCATCAACAGCCATGATCCAGAGACTCATTGTCCTTCTCTCGGAAAAGAGCATAAAATGACATCCATAGACAAGCCCCCAGACCTGGCAGTTTCATTCAGGACACCCTGGAGGGAGGCAGGTGAGACCTCTCTCCACTCCAAAGGACCCAGCCCCGGGAGCCAAAAATCTCCAGAACTCAACCACCGCCATGCTCACAGCCACTCTCCACATGCTTGGGCCAAGTCTCACCATGAGTAAACCTATCCCTGGACCTCATACCTCACACCACTCATACTCCAAGAGTAGTGCACCACATTTCATGGAGTTTAAAGTAAAAGGCAACCTATCTTAGAGGGAAATATATTTTTACAGATATATACATATATTTATATAAGCACACAAGGCTCAACCCTTAACAACATGTGAGTAATCTCTTATAGAAGGGCTTAGTGGCCCTTGGGTGAAATACAAGTCTTCACACACTCCCCTAAGGAAAGTTTTTTTGAGTATTCTCAATGTTTATTCATAACAAAAAATACAAAATAAGTTATTTCAGTTCTGCTTTGGGCCAGGGGTTGGGGTTTGGGATGGAAACATCCAAAATATGATAATGAGAAAGTGTAATGGTGGTGGGATTGGTATTTGAATATTAAATGTAATCAAATATTGTGAACTACACTATAAAAATTAAAAAATAAAAAATATATAAAAATATAAAATGGTAAGCCTAAAATCCAGCTATCAATAACTTTGTGAATCATGGTTCTTGAACTAAATTTTTTAAAAATTAAAGAAAAAGTTGCCTTGCAAAGAGAGATTAACTACATTTATCAATTACTAGAAAAGGAGTCATTTGAAGAAAATGGCATCAAATTACAAATCGATACACCTAAATAATTTTTGTGTTATGATGCAGCACATGCATCAAAAAATTGTCAAAAGTAAAGGTGCATAATACTAAAAATATATTTTTATACTTGAAATTGGAATAAAACTCTCCAACATGTTGGGTGGTATGCTGTAAAACAAGGCCTAAAAGTATTGTCAATGTTTTATCACTCACAATTGGGGACATATACTTTATATTAATATCATTTAAAAATGTATTTTTATGTTTAAAATTCCCAGACAATGTTTTGGGTTTATTTGGGGAGTCACACCCAAAAGTGCTCAGGGTTTACTCCTGGTTCTGCATGCAGGAATCACTCCTGGCAGTACTAGGGCGGGGACCATATCGTATAGGATGCCAGGGATCAAACCCTTGTCACCAACATGCAAGACAAGCACCCTTCCCACTGCACTATAACTCCTGCCCCAACAATATTTTTAACTCACACAATTAAAATATGAAAAACATATGATAAGTATGGTCATAGTAAAGATCAAAGTGGGGGGGAAGCATTCTAGAATAGTCAGATAAAAATATTAGTATGATCTAAATAAATAGTGATATAAATATTAATATACAGATAATAAAAATCCTATTATAATGATTATATGTACACTAGAAGTACTTAAACCAAAAAATAAAGAGTTCAATAAAAGTAAAACAAATGTGCTATTATATGCTTGAAAATATACCACAGTAGAAACCAGAATAGAGAGGTTGGTGGCCATATAGCAAATTGGGTTTTTCTTTGGGGGGAGTGGGGAGAAAGGGAGGGTGTTGGGGCACATTCAGCAGTGATCAGGGCTTAATTCTGGCTCTACACTTAGGGAGCAACTCTGGAGGTGCTCAGAGGACCATATCAGATACTGGGGATTAAATCCAGATCAGTTGCATTCAAGGCACTGTACCATAACTCCAGCCCAAACATATAGGTAATTATAAAATCAGACACAATAGGATTGAATGGACAAGATAACAAGAATCTAGTGGATTGGAACAGAGGATTAGATTAAATTAATATAACAGAATGGATTCTACAATGGAATTATGTCATTCACAAACTTTTATATCAAACAATAC
The DNA here is from genome assembly GCF_027595985.1 of Sorex araneus. Lineage (NCBI taxonomy): Eukaryota > Metazoa > Chordata > Mammalia > Eulipotyphla > Soricidae > Sorex > Sorex araneus. Next base: position 110,660,812 of record NC_073304.1, read on the forward strand.
AGCACTCAAATAAAACAAAAACTCTTAGGAACAATAATGAATTGGAAAAATCTCCATTACAATTTGCTTTACTACACTAATCTTATTTTTAATACGTTAAGAGTCAATTATATGTGAGAATAAATAGGTTTGAATGCCATAGTCACTAAACTTACATTATAGCAGAAAGTACAGTTTGCAAATCAATAGTAAAATTTTTATTAAATATAAACTAAATTTTTAATTAATTTAAAAATGAATAACTATTCCAGGATATATTTAATGACATAGATGTTACTTACAAAAATTTAGTCAACACCAAATAAAATCCAAACATGGTAATTTAAAAATAAAACACCAATAATAACAACTAGCATTTGTAACTATCATATCAAAGACAAAATTAGTCCAATTCCTTGAGGGCTGGAGCGATAGCACAGCGGGTAGGGCGTTTGCCTTGCACGCAGCCCGCCCGGGTTCGATTCCCAGCATCCCATATGGTCCCCTGAGCACCGTCAGGGGTAATTCCTGAGTGCAGAGCCAGAAGTGACCCCTGTGCATCATTGGGTGTGACCAAAAAGCAAAAAAAAAAAAAAAAAGAAAAAAGTCCAATTCTAGGTTATTTAAGAAAAAACACTAGAATATAAATACTTAACCATTATTCCAGAGGCATGTTCTAGTAACCTTATTTTTAAGTGAACATAAGCCAATTAAATATTCATTTCAAGAAATGAATGAAAGAAAATAAAAAAGAAGTAGGTAAAATGAACATAATGACATTCTGAAAGAATCAGTTTGAAAGCAAGAAGATGGATGAAGTGAATGAACTCATGCACTTCTGTCAGGGCATGGGGATATCATTGTAAATGTAGATCACATACACACCCACTCACCCACCCACGATGTCTTTAAGAAAGACACAGTCCACTGTCAAATTGAGAATATTCTGATTTGCTAGATTGTGCTACAATGTCATTATTTCTAACAATGCACCAAAGTTGATATTGGTGTGTTTTTTTAAAATGATGGTTAGTGTAAAACTAAACTTTAAAACAAAAAAATAGCTTCAATATATCCCATGATGATATATTTCCATTATTCTATTTTATATATAAATTCTTTGCATTTGTAGTTTCTATGCCTCAGTAAAACCCAGTATATTTTCTAAGCCAATAATAAACAGAAGCAATACTGGTTCATAGTTACTGGTGATATTTACTGAAATTAAATCACTGCTATTGAAATCTCTAGTTGGAATATGTAACTTGTGTTTTATATTTTTCCTCTCTTAGCTCCTAAATTCGAGCATACAGATAATCATTATCACTTAAACCACAGTTATCTTTTTTAAATATTATATACTTGTCATAAACTTCAAATTGCCTCCTTAATTTTTAAAATGCAATGTATAAAAATCACTGCTTTATTAACTAGTATTCACGCTGCTCAAAGCATGTTCCAAACTGGTACAAAGAGAACTGAATTCTGCTTTAGCACAATAGGGTACTGAATGCTCGGTTTCTCTGCCTGATTACACTGGCCAGCTCTGCATGCTAACTTGGTTCTTCACTCCATTATTCTCTTCTAGCAACTTGGAAACCTTCCACTGGCCCAGAGTGCTATGATGCCGTTTAGCCTGCGTGAGACTCTGGGGCGCTGCTTTGCATCAAGGCATCTTTGTTCTTTCATTACTGCGCACCCAACAGCTAGCGCAGCACAGCGTCCCTCTGCAGGAGGAACCCCACCGCAGGGCAGGGTCTCAGCTGAGAAAGCCTGAGACTGACCTAGACTTTCAGTGACAGAAGCTTATCTTTGCAACAGGTAATTAAGCACATCAAGAACAAGTTAGTTGCTTTTGATTCTTTAATGGGATTTACACATATTTTTAATTAAAATATGTATGTTAGACAATGCATCTTTACATAGTATCTTGTTAACAAAATAATTATCTACACAATTATCAACACAAAATACAAGGCAGTTTTCAGTTATAAGATGATTCAAGATATACTAACATTTATTTTTTGATATTAACCTTGTAATGGCACTGTAGCACTGTTCATCAATTTGCTCGAGCAGGCACCAGTAACGTCTCCATGGTGAGACTTGTTACTGTTTTTGGCATATCGAGTATGCCATGGGTAACTTGCCAGACTCTCCTTATAATACATATATAAAATCAAAAGCTCATGTAAAATTTATGGACCCTCAGTAGTCTGCAGAACAATCTGAGAAATGTGCTCAGCTTTGTCCGGATTTGCATATACAATAATACCAGAAATTTCTGAGTCACATTCATGGATAACCCACAGACCAACATAAGGTATATCTTATAGGTTCTTGATTTTGATAAAATATTTAGACTTCCATCTCAGCAGGCCAGAATGAAAGACTCACTTAACTCTTCCTCGCATGATCTATTTCATACTCCCATGTCTCCCATAATATGAAATTGGCTGCTTATTTTAAATGAGTTGAGTCTTTGGCATTTATCAGTTCTTTTTCTAGGTGCTAGTGGTGGGCAGGAGAAAGACTAAACTGATAGGAAGAGGGAAAAGACAGGCTAGAAGTGACACAAAGACAGTGGTGGGGATTTTGAGTACTTTGGTGGTGTTAAAGGGGCAGTATGTTATATATTAGAAAGGTAAATGTTAACACTACTGTAAAATATGGAGAGCAGAGGAGAGGAAAGGGTGTGGAGGAGACAGGAGAAAAAAGATCACACTTATGAGAAAACAAGGAACTGACAACATACTTTCACACATATTTAGGACCTCATTACCTACAAAAACATTTCCTATTCTTGAGGGGGAAAAAACTATATGTTTTTTGGTTTTGGTATTCTTTATCTGGAAATTTCTTGAAGTGCTGAATTAATTCAAAGTGATTTTTAGAAAAAACATCCTGGTCTACCTTTCACTGGCACCTAAACATACAAGATCTGGCTTTCATCCTGTTAAATCTATTTATAATCTGCCATAGTGAAATAGTGCTGTGTTAACAAAGTATGTGTACCAAGTTTGAAGTTAAGTCAGCGGGGGCAAATCTACTTTCAGTTTATTGGCTCAAAAACTCATGATAATGTGAAAATTTGGGCATGACACAGTAAAATGGGGCTAATTCTTGTTTTTAGCTCTCTTTCTAAAGAGATCATAGAAAACAAATGAACAAACAAAAAACAAACAACTCCATCAAATATAGGGGGAGAGAATGTTCTAAGAATGTTCTAAGATGGGCTGGAGCAATAGCACAGCATGTAGGGCGTTTGCCTTGCATGAGGCCCACCCAGGTTCAATTCCCAGCATCCCATATGTTCCCCTGAGTACCACCAGGAGTAATTCCTGAGTGCAGAACTAGGAGTAACCCCTGTGCATCGCCAGGTGTGACCCAAAAAGCAAAAGGAAGAAAGAAAGAAAGAAGAAAGAAAGAAAGAAAGAAAGAAAGAAAGAAAGAAAGAAAGAAAGAAAGAAAGAAAGAAAGAAAGAAAGAAAGAAAGAAAGAAAGAAAGAAAGAAAGAAAGAAAGAAAGAAAGAAAGAAAGAAAGAAAGAGGGAGGGAGGGAGGGAGGAAGGAAGGAAGGAAGGAAGGAAGGAAGGAAGGAAGGAAGGAAGGAAGGAAGGAAGGAAGGAAGGAAGGAAGGAAGGAAGGAAGGAGGAGGGAGGGAAGGAGGGAAGGAAGGAGGGAAGGAGGGAAGGAAGGAAGGAAGGAGGGAAGGAAGGAAGGAAGGAGGGAAGGAAGGAAGGAAGGAAGGAAGAAAGGAAGGAAGGAAGGAAGGAAGGAAGGAAGGAAGGAAGGAAGGAAGGAAGGAAGGAAGGAAGGAAGGAAGGAAGGAAGGAAAGAGAAAGAAAAAGAGAGAAAGAAACAGAGAAACAGAAAGAGAAAAAGAAAGAGAAAAGGAGAGACAGATCTTCCTCAAAGAAGACATAGAGATAACAAAAAATTAAAAAAGTGGATTCATCATATATTAAGGAAATGAAAATCAAAACAGAACAAGATAACATCTAATGCTAGATGTCATCTTACACATTTTTTAAAAAAGTGCTGTCTAAGGTATGGGGTGAAAGGAATCCTTCTCTCTGTTGGTGAGACTGTCAACCGGT